>NW_007246222.1:575240-719046 GCF_000164805.1 Carlito syrichta | reverse complement strand
AGCTGACAAATAATAGACTGGGCATCTTTATCCGCACATCCACGGCATTCCAAATTTTATCTGGGATGTCAGGTTCATGTGCAGATCTGAGGGAGTGAATTGAGCAACATCAAAATCCTCTATTAGGAGCAGCCTGGCATGGGAGATAGAGAGACACTTGGGCGAGAGACATTCCTTGTGCAGTGTATTGTGTGCGTGCGCCATGTGTGCACATGCGTGTGTGTGTGTATGCATGTATATTTAGATATGCCTATATATTTTACATATTCTCATGTAATAAGATACTCAATCCATAGAGCAATTATTTTAACAGTAAGAGTGAAAGTAAAATGTAAGCTCCATGATCTTGTTCAATGACAAGTCTCCAGTGACTAGAACAGGGCCTGATTCATAGCAGAGACTCCAGGAATATTTTTGGAATGAATGAAAAAATGGTTCCAGATGAAGTGGGGACCAAAGGGAGGCCCAAACTTAATCTGTACAATGACCTTTTGTATACCTAATCCTGAATTGTACCCCACATCTTTAAAATAAAAATAAATAAAAAACAAATGGGCTAGAAGACAGCAAAAAGAAAAAAAAAAATGACTCCTAAGGCTGGTTCCATGGCTTTGGCCAAGAAAGTCTTAGCTATGGAGGATAGAGGACAAACAGAACTGGTGCGCTCACCCTGAACCCCAGAGAAACAATCCAGCATCGTCCAGAGTCATTGAGGGATCAGCTTAGATCCAATTTTGCTTTGCTCCCAGGAGAAGCTCTGAGCATGAAACACACAGACTGGGCTTCTCAAATCTGGCTGCATATTATAATCTACAGAGACACTTTCAAAAAAGATTCTCAATACTCACGACTTACCTTATTTTATTCAGAAGCCCTGAAGTGGGGACCCAAGCATCAGGCTTTGTGGAAGCTCATCAGTTCACTTCAATGTGCAGCCAGAAATGAGTCCCAGTTCTCCCCAGAGCAGTGACTTCCTAAGGGCGGTCCCTGTCCCTGCAGCTGAGGCATCAACATTACACTACCTTAAACTGAACAGAAATTCGGGGGTAGAGGCCCGGGGATCTGTGTTTTAATAAACTTTCTAGGTGCTTATGGTGCTTGTCAAAGTTTGCCCTGATCTAAAAGACATGTTGATTTGGGGGGTCCAGAGTGGGTCCCAGAGTCTGCATTGCTGACAACCTCCTAGTGCAGGAAGATGCTGCTGGTCTGAGAACCATTAAGCTGCAGACATGTTTTCCTCCGAAGCTCTGCTGGGGTTCTCTAACAACTGAGGCCCGAGCAACATTCGGCCATGCAGAACCCAGCTGGCAAGTAATGGAAAAGCTTCAGACAGGAATTTCTAAAACCCTTCTAAAACCCACAGGGGCATAATGAGGAGAAAGAACCCTTTCTCTAAGGCCTAAGGAATGTTCCCTGCTTACAAACAAATAAACACGTTTTGCCATATCTTGGCTATATAACATTAATAATAATCTTATTCACATATTGGCTGTATAACATTAATGATAACCTCATCAATGCATTAAAGATGCCATTATTAAATGGCATAACTTTTAATAAAATAAATACTAACCAAAATCTACCAGTATAAATGAAAATAATATTGTCAGTGTTCATTTTAATACTTAACTATTAGAATGGCAAGGGTCCTATGAAAACCTTGAAACCTTTCATTTTTCTTTTAATCTGTGGTACATCTAGTCTGAACTCTACAGTATTTGATTGTCTCCAAATAACTTCCTTAAATGTACTCCAAATCTGTACAGTTTTGAGAACTGCCATACTATCTCCAGACAAGCTATAAAGACAAGCGGCCAGCTTGAAAATATTTTAGATATTGTAGGAGTTTGGTGAAGTTTTGCTAATAGTTTTGCCAAGGAAACAACATAAGCAATAAAATCGTATATACTCTTTAAGATAGTAAGTGGTATTATCTACTATGCACACTGAAATGCAACTCCAAAAAAGCCTCCTGAATTCATTTGTCTAGAAAGCTACCATCAATCAAAGAAGCCTTCCCAGGATACCAGCTACACTGACAGGTGAGACACCAGCAGTGCTTTCTGCGATGTTAGAAATGTTCTCTGTACTTTCTAATATGGCAGTCACTTGGACACAAGGGTCTATTGAGAGCATGAAATGTGGCTGATCAACCGAGGAGCTGAATTTTAATACATATTTAGCTTTAATTAACTTAAATTTAAATAGTAGTCATTATCTAATTGGACCACAGTTGTCTAACCCCTCTGCTATTTATAATACATTTCCAGTGTGCTATCCTTCATTCCAGTGGTTTACGGGATAACGCATGCCTAAGGATGGTTCTTTGACTAAACAGAGAAATTTATTTTGTAGCATCATTTGGACAAAAACAAATTTTGGGAGTGCTTGTTTCCGCTTTCGTGCTTGTGTTTTCTTTCATTATGTAACTTCATTTAGTAATTTTTAGCCAGTTCGGGATAGACAAGAACCTGCTGCACAATTTATAAGATGGCCTATTATTCATCATTGGATTAGGAATAATATAACATATCTGAACACACACAGAATTTCATCCACTTTATTGTCATGAAAGTTCAATTCCACCTTAAAAGTATGTTACCACTGTAAAACTGTAAATCTAATTTTAAAGTTAAAATTCAGATTAAATTTCACTTTTTCTTTTTTAGACTAAAGACGACTACATACTTCTGCCCTAGGGTTACTTGGAAATGTATATGTACATTCAATGAGAATTAAAATAATTTTTCCTAATTGATGATGAGACTTAAAAATAATGATATAAAGATTTTAGAAATACTTGGGGAAGACTGGGCCTCAATACTGTTCTAGATCATACAGTATGGGCTGCAGGCAGGGACGATTCCTGCTGTTGTCTTCATTCTCAGCTCTTTGGATCAGTCTCAGTCCAAAGGCTGACTTTCTTGGACTTTCCATCCCTTCAAAATGGGAGATCCATCTGTGTGAAAGGGACACGGAGGCAGATCATTCATAGGTAAGCGACTGTGTCAAGGAGATGATTTGATTAAACCATTTCCCATGGACAGAGTTTGATGCACATTAAATGCAGTCTTGTTTTTGCTTCTTGCTATGAAAAATTCATCAAGAAATATAGGGAACATTAACTCATCAAAGCTCTTATAAGTATTTCATCTGTATACATGTAAGTTTCAGATGGGTCATAATTAGAATACACTACAGTCGCAATTTTTAAGTTATATGTTTGTGGGTATATGTGCTTTATGTGTGTGCTTAGTGGTACACTGAGGCCTCTTGTGTAATTGAGGAATGCATTGATATGTATTTTATTGAACTGTTTAAGGGGATGATGTATTTACGAAGTTGTAGTAGGAAAAATATTGAAATGGGAAGTCAGGCAATATGTACATTACTCCCAACAGCCATTAAATTAACGGCACTCAAGCTCTAGGCATTAATTTGCTCACTAACTCAATAAATCATTAACAGGAGCCTATTACAGGCTAAGCATCCCTAATCTGAAAATGTGAAATTTGAAATGCTCTGAAATCCAAGCTGTTTTGAGTGCCGAAATGATGCCACAAGTGGAAAATTCCACACCTGACACCTTCGATTTCTGATGGCTCAATGTACACAAGCTCTGTTTCATGCATGCAATTATTTTAAATGTTATATAAAATTACCTTCAGACTATCTGTATAAGGTACATACGAAGCATAAACAAGTTTTGTGTTTAGACTTGGGTCCTATCCCCAAGCTATCTCATTATGTCTGTGTAAATATTCTAAAATCTTTTAAAAAAATTCCCAAATCCAAAGCATTTCTGGTCCCAAGCATTTCAATTAGAATTCTGAACCCATCTATTCAATGAATAAATGAGGATTTTGTTCTTGAAGTGTTCCCAGAAATTCCCCTCTATGGAGTATTTCACTGTCACTCTTGTATTTTCCTTGGTCATCGACTTACAATACGATATTGTCTTTGTTGGGAAATACGAGCCCCTGAGAACATGGCACTCTTAAACCAGATAGGGGCACTGGCCTCCATGCTCAGCACATTTGCTTCCTGAACTCACACTGTGTCTTCTATGAAGGGAGTGGGCATGGCAGAGGAGTTATAAGGGGAAAATTCTCGGGACTTGGAAACATTTAATCCTCATGCTTTTGGGAGCTGGCAGTGCAAACAAAACAATACAAAACCAAGCAAACCCAAAGCTTATGGCCAGTTACGAAGAGACTTGACAGCCCGTAATCACTAAGGAATCTTGACTTCCAGTCATGAGTAAGCTCTGTCACTAAGCAAAAGCACATTTTATAAAGCTGGTCCGTGATTTATGAGCAGCCCTTGTGAAGATTCATTTAGACCTGCCAAGCTTCCTTAAATTGTCAGCAAGTCCCCTAATTCTGGGACAAGAGGACTATTTGCCCAGAATGCTGGGCAGCCGGGCTGACAATGACAGGAATGGAGAACCCGAGCCCCGGTTTTGTGGCTTCCCAGAGGCGAGCCTAATGATGTGAGATCAGCAGTTGGCTCCCCCATTTACTGTATTCACCCCTTGCTATTTTCCTGGGATTACAATCAGACTGGCAAACCTAACCACTAAAGGTGTGTGTCTCTTAAGGATAATACTGGTTGGTGGTGACTAAGGTCACTACTGGGAGTAGTGCCCCTGGACAAGCACAGGGTCGTGAGAGGCAGAGCTGAGGGCACACTTCACAGAAGGCAGAGGCCACAGGGCCAGGACCACAGAGCACAAAGCACATGCATGTGGTCCTGGATTGGCTGAGACAGACGTTGGGCTGGTGCTTGAAGGAACTGTCTCAATGCAGAGCGGCTTAACTGGCAACAGGGCCGTGAGAAAGCAAAAATAATGACTGAAGTGTCCTCTTTCAATGAGCTAAGAAAGCCAGGATAAATTCTAAATTAAAAAAAAAAAAAGGCTAGGCTTGATGGCTCAGCCTGTAATCCCAGCACTTTGGGAGGCTGAGGCGAATGGATTGGCTGATCCCGCAGGTTCAAGACCCACCTGGGCAACTTGGTGAGACCCTGTCTCTACAATAAATCAAAAATTAGCCGGGCATGGTAGCGCATGCCTGTATTTCCAGCTACTTGAAAGGCTGATGCAGAAGGACTGCCAGAGTCCAGCAGGTCGAGGCTGCGGTGGCCAGGAGCGTGCCACTGCACTCCAGTCTGGGTGACAGAGTGAGATTCCAACTCAAAAAAAAAAAAAGCATGGCTTAAATTGATATCTCTAAGATGTACGATTCTGAGAGCAACCTGGTAATATGATTGAGTCATATCAACTCTGTGCTACTGATTAAAACTTTTGAGAAACTGTTGCACTTTCCTAGTGTGATTGTGTCTAGACCTTTGGGCTTGCATGTAAATATGGACAAGGTCATTTACTCTTGCAGCTCAGTAACTCACCAGCTACAAAATGAAAACAACCTTATTTAGGTATTATATGAAATGTTCCTATAATACAATGCAATTAAAATGAATCTACATACCCAAATAAGTTGTGTGTCCTTGAACTGACTCCCTGGGATATAATCAAATGTCTTGAGCATGAGTACCATTGCTCACAAAATGTTGGAAACTTCTCTTTTGAAGTTATCTTGTTCTCACTTAAAAGTGGAAGCTAGCCATGGGCTGTGGGCCATGCCTGTAATCCCAGCACTTTGGGAGGGAGCGGCGAGAAGATTATCTGAGCTCAGGAGTTCAAGACCAGTCTGGGCAACTTGGTGAGACCTCATCTCTACAATAAATTGAAACATCAGTCAGACATGGTGGCGCATGCCTGTGGTTCCAGCTACTTAGAAGGTTGAGGTGGAAGGATTGCCTGAGCCCAGCAGGTCGAGGCTGCGGTGATTGTGAGCATGCCACAGCACTCTAGCCTGGGCAACAGAGTGAGACTCTGACTCAAAAAAAAAAAAAGTGAGAGCTAAACATTAGGTACATATGGAAATACAGAAACAACAGACCCTGGGGACTCCTGTGGAGGGTATAAAAGGGGGTGGTCAAGGGGTGAAAACTACTTATTGGGTGCCATGCTCACTTTTTGGGCAATGAGATTAATAAAAACCCAAACCTCACCTTATGCAATATACCCATGAAACTAACCTGCACATGTACCCACTAAAGTTAAATTAAACTTAAAAAAAAGAAAAGAGGCTGGGTGCAGTGGCTCATACCTGGAATCCTAGCACTTTGGGAGGTGAAAATGGGAGGATCTTTTAAGCCCAGGAGTTCGACACCAGTCTGGGCAGCAAAGTGAGACCTCGTCTCTACAAAAAATTAGCCTGGTGTGGTGGCACATGTCTATAGTCCCAGCTACTCAGGAGGCTGACTCAGGAGGATCGCTTGAGCCCAGGAGTTGGAAGCTGCGGCGAGGCATGATCTTGTCATTGCACTCCAGCCTAAGCAACAGAGTGAAATCTTGTTTCTAAAAAAATTTAGCTACTTGGAAGGCTGAGGCGGAAGGATCACCGGAGCCCAGCAGGTTGAGGCTGCAATGACCGGGAGCGGCTACTGCACTCCAATCTGTGACAGAGTGAGACTCCAACTCAAAAAAAAAAAAAAAAAATTCAATAATATAAATAAGTAAATGAAAGACTCGCAACAGCCCCAAAGGACTGGAAGTAGTTGTCAGAGAGGTCAGTCTGCATCCCAGAGCAATGCCACATTTCAAAGGATAGATTTTATAATTCCTAATATGTGGTATCAGTGGGAAACCTGGTTCCAAGCCAAGTTCGGCCCTTAAATATTACTCTGGTTTCAGCTACTTGGAAGGCTGAGGCAGAAGGATTGCCTCAGTTCAGCAAGTTGAGGCAGTGGTGACTGTAAGCGTGCCATTGCACTCCCAGCCTGGGCGACAGAGTGAGACTCCAACTTAAAAAAAAAAAAGATTACTTTGGCAGATATCGTCAGACACCCAGTCCCAGCCTAAGCTCCACCAGTAAACTTGCAATTTTTGGAAATTAAAAAAAAAAAAAAAGAAATGCCACTCTTTAATTTCAATGGAAGAAAATCCTGGTACTGTGAGAAAGGTTTGATTTTGGAAATAGCCAAACAAAATCATCAAGGGCCTTGTCTGGCACTTATCTTGCCGAGTACTGGTTTCGGTAAAAACTAATATGTGACATGAAGAGAAGAGACAGCTTCTATGCACAGTTCATACATCTTTACTGACGTCATCACTGCTGGGATTGTAGCTGTCAGTGAGGAAAGGAGGGCTGGGTTTACCTGCTGTTGATGTCCCACTAACATTGAAAGGTGGTGCCCAGAGCAAATTAAACTTAAGTAATTTAAACTTTAAGATACTTGGAAGAAATTCCTTTCTACAAAAGGGAAGATCTCAGTAAAGAAGGACCATAAGAGCAACAATAACCTTGGAAATAATAATAGAGCCCACTCTCACTGCTTTCTCTTTGCCCAAGGGTCCAAAAATTATGGGGGAGGGTAGAGAAAGTAAAACAGAGAGGAAATTTGCAACAATATGTTGTCCCTGCCAAGTGGCAATAGATTCATTTTCTTAAAGCCCCTAAGTCAAAAGTACAAACATGGTGGCATGGATTTTTGCAACCTTGGGGACTGATTTGTCTTGTCCCTTGACCTTCTTTTGATGAAAGTTTGATTACGATCATTATCAATAAATATTCTAAGAAGTATTTTATAGGGCTATTTCTGTGGTCTACCAGTGGAACGAAAATAGAGAAGAAAACGGTAAAACAGTAGCATAAATATATAAATGTATCTTAAGAATACCTGAGGAGGAATTTCTTGATGGTAATTCTTTTCTAAAACCTACATGAGCATTGGCCAAAAATAGTACCTAAATATTCATTTCAGCAAGGGGTTCATTTAATGTATCTTTAATAGCCCAAATATTTGCTCAGAAGAGCAAAACACATACACGCCCTCCCTGGATTAAGAAATATTTCCATTATCAAAGTCAGACAAAATATACTGGAAAAAGAAAATGAAGGAGGGAGACTTTAAAGTGAATCAAGGGGTAGGGATTTACAATAAGTCTACCAAGGAAAATATGTAAGCCTACATGAATTCTCTTCTAAATGTTGCATAACGTATACATTTATGTTACAAGTATTTCTGCAATTTTTGTGTTTTGCAAGTTCACTGGTGACTTTTCTCTGCAAGCTTTACCTAAGGACACCTTTTCTCATAACGAAGCAGACTGGAGCACTGTCATACTGTCTCCACAACACGTCCCATCCGACACTCAACACACCAGGTTTTTATAGAGAACTTGAGCTCTCATGCCCTTGTCCTTCACATCTACCTGACGTGAGCATGCACCAATAAGCAATGTTCCAAATGCAACAAACACATCGGCCTCAGGAAGAAGCGAGCAGATGGTGCATTTATAATTATGATATAGCGTGAATGAGGACTTTTAAGACATAAAAGCCAGTACAACATTCAATAGATAGGTCAGATAAAAAATAGCAGTTTTGCTTCTCAAAAAGATTACTGCTTTTCTAGAATTCCCACCACTGTTCAGTTTTATTTTAGAGAACGATCACACAGTTCTCAATTTCCTGCAGCAAATGGGCCATTTCCATAGGATTACCATCACGCACATCCCTCAATCCTCCAGGAGAACATGCAAAGGGTTTTAATATCTTGAGACTCATGGATCCTTTCCCAGGGCTCTGTCTACAGATGTATTCTTTCATATTTCTTGCATTGTTTGTTTCTTTGAAATGCTTGGTGAGACTATCTTATGTTTGGACATGGGGGAGAAAACAACATTTTTAGAGTAGCTTCTCTTCGCCAGAAGTTTTAGAGTTAGCATTTCCCACAATCTCATGGAAAGGTGCGTGGAAGCAACAGCGCCAGGAAGAGAACAAACTTCTCTATCCTCTAACTCACCCACAGACCCAAGCAGTGTAATTATAAGACATCAGGCTGGTGTTGGCAGAACCTGATGGGAATTGGTGAGCCCTGGGCCAGTGAAAGGGATATGAAGATTAATTTTGCATGGTTCCCACTCTTGAGCACGGTGACCTTAGGGGAAGAAACATAGATGCAACTAACTATAGGATATGACACACGATGTGACAGAATGATGCTTTTACCACACAAGGCAGATCATGTTGTTTCTCTGCTCAAAGGTTCCTACTGGCTCCCTGCTTCCCTCTGAGAACAAGGTGGGCTTCATCACAATGACCGACATGTCTCCCATCACCTCTCAGCTCCTGCACTCTGCTCCTGCCGCCCTGGCCTCTTTGCTCCTCTGTCGGCATGCCACTCAGGGGGCATGCATCTGCTGCCCCCAGAAAGCCATGTAGTTCCCTCCTTCTTCTTCTTTTGTGCCCAAACATCTCCTCGAGATACATGTGCACCCCACCCTACACTTTGGTTCCTGCTTACCCTATTCCGTGTCCATTTCCTTCCCATAGACACCATTCTTTCTACTACAGTGTGCCACTTACTTATGTGTGGTGTTGATCTTCTGGGCCCCCCTTCCTCTGCTAGAATATAAGCCCCTCCAGGGCTGGGGTCCTATTTTCTTCACTCCTCTACCCCAAACATGTAGGCACATGGCATCAATGGGCACACAATAAACATCTTGAATGCATCAAAGAATAAGCCAGAGATATACAAATAAAACTGAAAGAGCAGTGCTGTTTTGATTAGGGTACCTCATGAGAGCTGACACAAAGGTGGAGGATGACCCAGAGGAAGAAGGGAGCAGAGCAGGGGTGAGCTACACAGCCTGTTTAGAGGCTGGGGTGGGAGCTCGCAGCACAGCTGAGCAGAAGGCTGGGGGCTGGGAAAAGAGAGACCATACAGTGGCTCTTGTCACTTTCTGGAATGTCCTTGGGGTCTGATGGAAAGGGCAGTGCATGCTCTTTCTTCTGAACCTGCCCCATAAACTCATCCTAGAGTCTGAGGAGAACAACCTTCAAGGCTTTTAGTTAGGGTTATACCAGAAAACTAATATTTTCTGGCAGTTTTTGTGACTTGTGGTTCTATTTTTTGGACTGATGCTATGGGACGGTGCAGCTTATGTACTCAACACTAGGGCCTGTTGCAGATGCTGGTGATGATCACTGAAAGAACATTTATGATGTATATAAACCAGAGTTCCTAAAAAACTGAAATCAGAATCTTTGAGCACTTATGGCACTCCTTTCAAATTGTATTCAGTCATGATTTACAAGCCAGATAGAAAACTATTTGCTTTATTTTAGATTATGCATATTTTAAACAAAAAAATAAAATGGAATGTTTTTGTGCTAATGATTGACCTTTCTCACTTGGCCTGACACTCGTTAACCATAACTTGAATTTTACTAATCCTGGTGGTACTTTACAACTACGGGATATTCTAGAAATTAACCTAGCCTTGAAGAAATGAGATTCAACGCTGCTCAGAATATTGTGAAGAATATATCACAGGCTTTGAAAAACCACCCGAATGGAGATTCCAAAGCTGATCTGAACAATGGAGATATGATTGAAATGAGATGTGGCCTCCCTGCTTTCAAAGGTATAAAGCTAAATGCAGAGTTAAAATTCTGGTTTACATAGTCAACATTTCTCTAACGTTACACTGAAGCGACAGGTCCTATAAGGTATTCAATAAAACATGTCTTTCATACTTGAGCAATACACGGCTGCAGTAAATCATGCAACCAGGATCTGCCACTGAGCTCAATAAATAAGGGTTCAGATACTCAACAGTGGTCTCCATTCTGTTTGTAGAGCACATTAGAACATTTAATTCCTAGTTTGAATATTCAGACCTGTTCACCCTATCCATCTGCCAGTTAAATGAGTATACCAGTAATACTTGCCTCACACTTGTTATATCATTGAATATTCACTTTTTTAAGAGACAGGGTCTTGCTCTATTGCCCAGGCTGGAATGCAATGGTATAATCACAGCTCACTGCAACCTCAGATTCCTGGGCTCAAGTACTTCTCCCATCTCAGTTTCTTGAGTAGCTGGGACTGTAGGTACCTGCCACCACACCCAACTAATTTTAATTTTGTGTGTGTGTGTGTGGCAGAAATGCAGTCTCGCTATATTGACCACACGGATCTAACTTCTTACCTCAAGCAATCCTCCTTCCTTGGCCTCCCAGGTCTGACCTTTCACATTAATTAATGTCTCCAAACTATAACTCTGATGACTTCAAATACATAGCTTTGATGTCTTTACAACTTAGCAACCTTTTCCGATTGAACTTAAAGCAGATTTTTAATGTGCACTGAGGGACAGGTTCTTCATCTCAGTGGAATGCTTTATGACCTCCTTTCATCCCTATTCCTATAGCTCAGCATCATGAGAAGGTAAAACTTACAAAGCCACTGTTTAAAGAAACAGTTTAAAGAAAGTAATCGTATTTTTAAATATTGTTTAAAGAAAGTAATCGTATTTTTTAAATATTGTTGAGACAATAATTTAATTTGGATATTTAAAATGCAATTAAATAGCTGGGCTCGGTGGCTCAGCCTGTCATCCTGCGCCTTTGGGAGGCTGAGGTGAGTAGATTGCCTGAGCCCGCGGGTTCGAGACCCGCCTGGGCAGCGAGACCTCATCTCTACAATAAATCAAAAAATCAGCTGGGCGTGGTAGCGCATGCCTGTAATTCCAGCTACTTGGAAGGCTGAGGCCGAAGGATCGCTGGAGCCCAGCAGGTCGAGGCTGCGGTGGGGTGGCCGGGAGCGGCCACTGCACTCCAGTCTGGGCAACCGAGTGAGACTCCAATTCAAAAAACAAACAAACAAACAAAAAATAAAATGCAATTAAACTTTTCAGCTTATGTTTCAATAGTGTCAATGTCACATACATGAGATTTATGGTGCCTGTACTTTCTGTTTTAACTCTCCTTGCGTCTCGCCTCCCTGCATTCATTTCTTGGGGCCAGGCAGCCTGCTGGTGTCACTGACACAAAGATGAAAGAGGCCTTGCCCTCAAGTAGCTTTCAGTTCAGTTGGAAAGACAAGACACATGGATGAACAATAACCATAAATTAGTGACAGATATGGGCTTGTGGGTTACAGAAGCCAGGGGTGGGTAGCACCTTGGGCAGAGGAAGGGCTCTTGGCAGAGGTAGTGCCCCATAAATGCGTAAGGGATGAAACTAACCTCGTCAGCTGAAAGGATGTTTGAGGGTTGTTAGTTCTTCATTTCAGAAGCAAAAGCACAAAGATTAAAAGGGCCTTATGTTGTTGAAAAGGAGCTTAAATTTGCTTTAAAAAAGGGATTGCCCTCTGATAATATTAAGTCAGAAGGGATGATCAAATATATCTTGCATCCCCAAATTATAAAAACCAAAATATCAGCACTCTTCCTCTCTCTCCCTTTCTCTCTCTGCATACATAACATATATGTGTGTCTGTATGTGTGTTTGCATATATATATATATATATATATATATAAACATTTACTTCTTTCTTGAAAAAAGTCATTTCCTGGTTAGTAGCTGCTTCTTTACCAAGAGTTAGTTCCAACTGCAACTAATTAATTTGTGCAATAAAACTATAATAAGTGCATGCCTTAAATAAACAATTAAAGGAATGTTTAGAAATCAGACTTGACAAAGTATAACTATTCCTAAGCTCATTACCATTATTTTCAGAATAGTTCTGTATACCTGATTACACATTTGTACTATGTTTCCTTACATGATTAATCCTAAAGAGTAGCTGCATGCCTTTTATTTAGAAGACAAAATACTCGGTATTTTTTTCAGGTGTACTCACAAACTCAGAGCATATGTCATATTTATAACACATATAGACACAGAGTAACTGGATATACATTCATATAGTCACACAGATAGATATATACGAGACAGATAAAGCATGAGCAACTCACAGATATTCCTAAAGAAAACGTGTTTATCACTCAGTGTTACTCTATAATCATATTTTTATTCTTCCTTTCCTGCATTCACAGCACCCAGGGGCATCCTCTGTAAGTTGTGGGACACGCCTACCCAAAGGCAGGCTGGATCCCCGCGTCCCTCTCGCACCCGTTCCCCAGCTGTTCCCGTGCAGTTCACCGATACAATGCAACAGTGGGTACCTACCTGGCTGAAGCTCTGGCCCGCAGCTCGGGCTTGCGTGCCTCGGGCTGGGAGCTGTGAAGGGGTGGTTTCCCCCAGGGCCAGGGTCTGGTTGCTATGGTAGCTGGCCGGATACTGGAAAGACCCTTCAGGTTTGGAATTGAGCTGAAGTGCACTCTGGGAGAGCAGGCTGGGCCCTGCATTGAAAGTCATTTAGAGCAGTCAGTGACAGTCTCAGTGAAGCAGAAATGACATGTATTATTTATTGAGGGTAGCCTAGAATTATCACATGCACATGATTCCAGCCATCTACGCTTTGAATTCTGAGAACTGAAATGACCATATAATTCAACTCCAGCTCTCAAATGAGATTTTTCTTTTTTTTCTTTTTTTGGTGGTTCAAAAGTTCTCAAAGGAGTAGATTTTTCAAATGATCTCATCCTGACCTACATAGACACATTTCTTATGAGACGAGTTAGTTAATCCAGTAGTTATTTTGGGATCAGAAATATCAGAAACATTTTAAATAATGTCAAAGTCTACCTTTTGTACCTGTTAATTACGTTAATATAATTATATTTTCCACTGAATGGCCGAGATGCTAAAACACTCAAAACCTTCCAATCACTGGCGAACTCTATTGTATAAATAGTGATGTCATTCCTCAATGCCTGAAGGGTAGACAGTATTTAAAATATTAATAGCTCTTTGTGCAAGGTGGAATTCATCCTTATCTCGTATAATCTCTGATGACTAGTTACCTTTGCCATCACAGCAATGCACAGCAAGAGAACAAAAAGAAGTCACAGTGTTTAAACAAGTGCCACCAATGGGGCTGATATTACAAGAGGTGGAGAATCAGGTCCTAGCCTTATAATTTAATTATACTTTGCACATGAAATTGTGGCTTCTTTTTCTACATTCTATTTAGATGGAATTCTTTCAAGAGCGTTCCTATTTCTTTCTAAGAAAAAATTAATTAAATGTAATAGTCACTTTGGGGATTAAAAGAAGTATAGAGGAGTGTCAATGTACTTGCTATTTTCCACTGTGTGTGTTACAGAGGGGGTCTGTGGTAGGCTGAGTATGTTGGGGACAGAGACCTGACAAAACACATTTTCTCCTGTTTCTTTGTACCACTGTACTAAGTCACTTCTTTTGTGATGGAGGGTACTATGATACAGACAGATTGTAGTATAACCATTTAACCATTCTTGATCCCTCTCTTTGGTTGTTTTAGACAATAGCATCATTTATAGTAGGTGTGAGAAAATGTCAAGTTTCCTATTTCTTTCTCTTTAAGAATGGAATATGGTTTTATATTTTGAATGAGACCCTAGATTTAACACGACATGGGCCACTTTTGCATTAAGTTAATGCATCCTCTTTTGAATAGCATTAGTTCACATAACCTTTGTTGTTTAATATTTTTTCCCTTCCCTTTGATTCTCTGATAAACTTCTAAACAATATGAAGATAATTTTTCATCAGTGGACATTGAATAAGAAGCCAACTAACCAGTACAAGGCTGGTATGTTAGAATCTGTACCGTTTCTGGAAAAAAGCTAACTAAGGAAATAAAAGTGTTTCTATCCAGTCCCAACTTCATCATGAAGGGCATAACAAAAGTACAATTGTAATCCTTTTGCTTTTAATTTAGAAAACATAGTCCCGAGAAAACAGTATATACCAGATGATGAAGTTTCCAACAGACTGCAAAAAAGAAAAAAAATCATTTAATCTGCACTGCCGGTGTTATAGGCCTAATCATCGGAGAGACAACGGCTCCGTGGGGAGATGCATGCAGAGTTTCATTCTAGATGCCAGGAACATGTTGTCCTCATGCTGCTAGAGAAGCTGTCAGACCCAACAGAGTCAAGAGGTGGTGTCTACGGTCCAGGCGAAAGGCAGGCTGAGATAGGGGAGAACCTTTGGAAGGAAAAGGAGAGGACTCTGATGGGGATGGGGCAAATGGAGACAAGACATAAGGAGAAGCAGAAGGGGGCAGGCACTTGGAGGACAGTAATAGTCATGGCCAGGGGCTGTACCCTTGGGCCCCACTGAAGGTCACATTTTAATAGAGGAGAGTGAACTATGGTGGAAAAGCAAAGGCGTTTTCTAGGTGGTGGTCACCATCCTACGTGACCATGCGTGGCTGCCTACTGAGGCTTCCTTGGGCTATTTCTTTTTAGGACAGTCTACCTGGGCATAATGGCCTGCACTGGCCACACTCTTGTCCCCCATGATAATGCGTCTGAAGGGCAATGGAGGTAAAGCAGACACAACCATAGGGTGCAGACTTTTGAAAATATCAAGAGATAAATAAATCAATACAACCATTAATTTCGTGTAAATAGTTTAACATAATCTATAAAGCAAAATAATTGCATGTCTTCATTATTTGCCTTTCCAAGAGATTGTGTGATTTTGCTCTAATGAACTTTCCTGGGCATATAGTTAACAAGTCAAATAATTTTGTATATTCTGAATTATTCTTCAGATAATTGTAAGAATTGGATTCATACAATTATCTGAAGAAACCTGTAAGTCCTGCTTGTGCAGGGTCTTTAGGTGGCAATCTAAAGTCTCTTTTCAAAAGAATTTCAATTAAAAACATGATTCACATGCTCCCTGAATATATATCATGGGGTAATCAAATCTGCTCATCTTGTATATAATGTCATGTATTTGATCAATACTCAAAGAAAACAAACCAAGATTATCTCATTACTGTGTTCATACATCTCAAGTACTGAAACCTGGATGTACTCTGACAAAAGTAATTGCAACAATGAGCAATATATCATAATATTACAACACTGACACATCACCTGGCAAGGACAAAACAGGACAATAGCCAAAATCATGTGCATATTGTAGAATGATTTTTTTTCCCATTGTTCACTAGGTTTCGAAACAGCATTGTTTGTTCATTACAGTTTTAGAGAGCACAGACAAATGAAAATATGAAAAAGGTTAAAATTATAAGAGAATTCTTAATTACTTTATAATCGAAGTAAAATTTACACATAACTAACTTTCAATTCATTTTATTCACATTACTGTGCATTGAAGCAGAAAATATATATTTGCCAAACGTTTAAAAAACACTGACAGTTTTGGCCTGTAAATTCTATTTTTCTCCAGAACTTCTGACTTTACATCAAGTCTTGTTTGGGCTAGAGCTAAAACCAGGTTGCAGTGCTGAGGACATGGAGTCTGTGGCCTGGAGATGGGGCTCCAGAAGAAGAGGATGGGCCCTAAAATTCCACCTACAGAAATGGAACACTGTCTTTAGTGCAATGGGGTTGCTCCAGCAGAAACTTGAACTATGAACAACAGTGGATCATAATGTTCTTGGCCACAGAAAGCAGAAGCCACACAGTGGCTTAGGACATTGACCTAAGGGATCATGGTAGCTTCTTGGACTATTCAGGACCTTCTCCAAGATGGGACAGTCTTCAAAACTGAGCCTAAGAGTCTGCTCAAAATGACTTGTCCTTGCGGGCCAGGAAGAGGAGGTGAAACCATTTCTTAATAGACTGGTCATGTTTAAGACAGTCTTCTGTCCTTGGTCCCATCAAAAACCACTAGTCCCAACTGGATATGGGGAGAAATTCCATGGGAACTACAAAGTTGATGCCTTTAGTCCTAAGAAGACACATGATGCAAAGGATCTCGGGTAAACTACCAACATGTCAAGATGTTTTCAAATATATAGATTGGTTAGAGACCACATAGCAACCTGTGGGCAAAACTGTATCTTCATTATTCCTTGAAGTAGAAACAGAGGCAGAGAGAGGTCAAACGATCGGCCAGTGTCATGCACTTGGCAATATGAGGGTGAGACTCAGATCTTCATCTTCTATCACTACTAAGAGTTGTTGTTTAACATCAAAGCATCATTTCTCTAAGTCATACATATACACATACAATATTCTAAGGTTGAAAAAGTCTTCCATAAATAGAACTCCATTTGTTTGCAGGAGAAATCTTCATGCCTCAGATTATGAAACTTTTCCAGTGAACCACAGATTCCAGGTGTTGGCTAAGAGAAGCTTGCCATTGACTATTAGTATGACGAAGTCAACTTCAGCAGATGTAGAGGTTGAAATGTTAATTGTCTGCATAAAACTTCAGACCTATGTATAGGTCATGTCAGCTAGACACTACCATATAAGTCAGGCTCTTCTGAACAAATGAACCAGATATTGTAGAGTTTTCATGATTGTGTGTACTTTGGTTTGTACAGATTTAATGAGACTGTAGCTGGAGTTGCTAATTCTTGCCTTCTTTAGCTGAACAGCTGCCCTAGAGTACAGCAGATCTTAATTAAAGTACATACTTTGTAATAATACAGAAGAGGCCAGAGGCCTTCAATATGGCATTACCAAGTCATTATTTAAGTCACAAGTATACTAATGGAGTGTCCATTGGGGGGAAAAAAATCCAGGACTAGAAGTCAGCAGACCTGGGTTTTAGGTCACTTTTCTATTTACATAGTCACAGATCAGATAATGATGATGATGAAGATGAGGATGATGGTGATAATAAGATCAACTAATTACTGAGTACTTATTAAGTTCCAGGAACTGTCCTGAGCAGTTTACATCTATCAACTCTTTGCATTTTAATAACATCCTGTGAGGACGGTACTGCCATCCTGAGGGAACTGAAGATTTCACTATCTGAGACCTCTCAGTCAGTGGAAGGTTCGGGATGAAAATGACAGCATTCTGGTTTTGGAGTGGGTGTATTCTTAACCACACTTCATGATTCTATCCCTATTCATTTTAGTCTCCCCACATTTGAGCACCCAATAAGATAATTGATGTGAAAATACTTGGAAAAATATAAAATGCAATATGAATATTAGTTATTATCATCTAATTTTCTTGTATGGTTACCTGTCTAATAAGAATAAAATGCCCAATTAAGTTTTTTTTGTCCTGGCTTACTGCAGAATTGTCCTACCCACCCCCCAAAAAAAGGAATATTTTCTTTCAACACCCTGTGAGCTTTCAGTTTACAAACAAAACATTCAAGGTATAGTTCGTTAAAATGACCTGCTTGTAATAAACATAAATACCTAGTGTAAGAGCTAAGAGATGAGAAGCTTTTTGGCACTAAGAGAAAGTTCTCCTTCTTCCTTCATCCTGAAATTCCTTTCTCCATCAACCTCAAAGGTCATTCTCAAACTTAAAGTCCCATTTAAATGCTACCTCCTCCATGTAGCCTGCCCTGATATCTGATTGTACAGAGAAAACTATCCCTGTCCCTACCCTAACACTCTAAACAGATCAGACTCTGAAGAATTACTTCTTTAACAGAGAAAGGTGCACAGTATTACACAGCATCGGGTTATTGGGAAGGAGGGTAACTGGATGAAAGCAGGAATTTTGAACATTTAAGGGTGACAGCAATGAAATGCTGTGTTTAAGGATAAGAGACACTTAACAACCAGGAGGAATTGCTCCAACAGCCGAAAAAGAAAACCTGCAGTACTTGAGAAAATATTAATGGGGTGGGGCAGAAATGGAGAGGAAGGTGCACATTTAACAGACATTTTAGAGGAAACACTCATCAGGACCTCATGACTAAGTGGAGAAGATGAGAAGGAGGATAAAAAAAATGACTCAATAACTTAAGGATAATACCATCCACACTTCCGTGGGTGTGTGGGAGTTTCCTGGAGTATAGAGTGAGTTCTTCCCAGCAAACCACCATCGCTGATAAGCAGGGGCACATCTGCTGTTTCTACAGTTGGAAGGTGATTTACGGGGAGGTGCTGATTCTGATCTGCTTTAGGGAAGCATCTGTCCCAGAACATGACAAATACTAAATAAATGAGTATGGAAAAGCAGAAACTCCCATCCTGTGGCACTCCCAAGGGAATGTTTGGTAGAAGAAGTGCCTTGGAGACTCAACAATTGTGGAAGAAGTGTCTTGGAGACTCAACAATTGTGGAAGAAGTGTCTTGGAGACTCAACAATTGCAGAGTTTGAGGTCGTAGTGGGAACTGATGTAGGTGGGAGGAAATTTGGGCTTAATTTTCATATTGGCTGAAATAGAACCTGAAAAGCAACCTTTTTAGGTCTTCAGTAATTTCCAAGATCAAATTTTGATTGTCTGTCATGCAATTTTAGGGCAGAGGTGTAGCTATCAAAGTCATCAGTAACAGAAGCTGAAGCCACAAGGACAAGAGAAGGCCTCTATGGGGTAGAATTTATCAATTTAATTTCAGAGTATTATTTTACCATTAACAAGAAGGTACTGAAAGAAAAAGTTAATAGGACTGAGCAGTGTCTTGAACAGGAACACAAGGAATGTTTTGTGAGGTTGTTAAGTCAGGATAATCAAAAGAATAGTAAACACACAAACTGAAATGGACAAATTCAGAGCTAGACACCTCACACAGTAGATGCTTTGTCTAAACTTATGTTTATAAAAAAAAGTACAGAAATTTTCTTTATTTACTCTTAGGCTGAATACATTTTTTCCAAAATGATTTAAAAATCACTTTTACGTAGATCATGAAAAATAATCATACCATATCTGACAGGAAATCTGTATTCATACAGTCTCTTATTATCATATCTTTGTGGAAGATTAAGAACAACTGGAAGGGTAAGTATTCTTTTATTTTAAATGAGAGTAAATTGTTAGAGCAACATCAAATAAAGAGAAAGGGCAGATTTTTTTAATAGAAAATATTAGGTAAGAATACAAGAAATAAGTGTAGGAAATTATGTAAAAGGGCTCCCCTAGATTACAAAAATCAATAAGAAACATTGTTGATTATTTCTAAGATCACTGAACTGTTTTAAATTGGTTCAGAGCACTTTAATCATACGTAACTACAAATTAACACTGCAGAATAAAAATACTGACTTTGTTTAAACTGCACAATGAATCAGTTTCATTTATAGCAGCAGTTTCATCTTTATGGGTTCTGGAAGAACTTGTCAATTTGCAAACTTACTTAGAATAAGAGGTAGCTACTGATGATAAAGTGGTTGTTTTCTCCTGATCTTCATTAGCAACTTAGAAAGCTCGTTTGGAAGAGTTCCTATGAGGAAGTTCCCTGAAAATAGTAGCTCAACCTAGCTACCATTCTAAAAATGAACTGAGGAAGAAAGCCCAAGGGGCTTGTTATGCAAGGAAGCTTAGAGTTGATGAGCTTGTGCTATGGGAAGGTGTGTTTTTAAATTTCATTTCTAAGCCTTTATCTCCAGGAAATCTATTTGAGTTGGTCAGTTGCTTTCAACGTGTCATGCTTTATGTGAAAATTAAAACATTAATGGCCCCAGGAATAGAGAAGTACCCATTTAGTTTTTAAACTGATTGAGACTCAACCAACGTTACTGGCTTAATTAGTATGCTTTTTCAAGTTTGACTATTATGGATAGACAAATTAACATTGGTCAAGAGAACATACTAAAGAGTAACTCATTCAATTTCTTTACATCTCTGTGTACAATGGAAAAAATAAGCAAACTGACATGTATCACAAAAAATAATTCTCTGATGGGTAACCTTAGTTTAGAATGCATAACTAAATAATTTTATTGTGCATAGGAGTATGCGCATTAAAATCATAGAATGGTATTTTTTTGTTGTTCACTCCAGTTTCCAACTATAATCTTATTAAGTGTCTTTAGATTATTTAGTATTAAAAATTAATGTAGTACAAAAATAAATACTATATATTTATACATTAAAAGTCTAAAGAAGAAATATTCATAGTTTTCATCAATAATTGTGAAAAGAAATAGAAAATTAATACAAATCAGTTTCTAAGAAAACAAAACTTAAAGCTAAATCTGGAAAACACTATCTTTTATGTCTGTGATTATGCTAGCTTAAAGAACCAGTTACTAATTTTCCCCAAATCACAGACCCTTCCCCAGATATCTGCACAGTTTGCCTGTTCATTTTATTCAGGTTTCTGATTACATGTCTTCTCACAAGTAATGTGAGGATATCAGCATAAATTACTTTAGTTTATATGGGTTCTATATAATGCTATTTACTGGAAATGTGTCACACAGAAGAAAATGCAACACACGTTCCCCAAACTGTCAGAGCAATGGTGCCATCATGTGTCATGTAGTCTCTGAAAAACTCCACCAAACATTCATGTGAGAAGAAGCAAATCTCCCTCAGTATTATTGTAAAGGCCATTTGATTTTTAAGGTCCCCTGCAGGGGCCTTTGGGACTCCCAGAATTCCTGAATACACTTTGAGAAAAGCAGCTCTGCTCTGTTCTCTACCTGGCTTTGTCTGTCCTCAAAGCCATTATCCACCTGGCCTTACAATATTTCGAAGGTTGATTTCAGCCTTTTCTGACTAGACTGTATATGCCACAAGGACAGTAACTCTTTGTGCCTGCTGTTAATAAGTGATTAATACATCAACTATTCAACAAAACAAATGACAAGCACACCAATCTGTGCCTATACTGCCATAATGAAAACCCAGTACACTAAGAATTGGTTACATCGGTTGTTACTGAAGTGACTTTTGTTGTTTGAACAGTGTCAGTATTAATGTGGTTTAGCTTTTGGTGGCATCCCACAAGCCATCTCCCTAAGGTATCCCCTGGAGAGCCCTCTCCCTCCACTGCCTCCTGGGGAAAAGTCTGCTTATTCTAAGGTTTTCTCTCGGGGACTTGCAGTCGCTTTGCTTTTTCTCACACCTATGCCAGCTGTGATACAGTCCTCACTTTAACCAGCTTTTATTGGATCCTCATATTTGTGTTTTGGGGACCTAGAACATCTTGATGATCAAAACCAGGATAATTTCCACCAGGTTGTACATTTTGTGCTTGATCCCCAAATTTGTGACAACCCAGGCGAGAATGGCGTGTTTAACGAGTTCACATTGCTTTCTCTGTTTAGGGAATGGATAAAGAGCTCTTTCTAATTGATGCCTTTGTCTATCTCTTCAATTTCTTAGGTTTGCCTCTGAGCAGGTAACCTCTTTGGAGAAGGTTTAACCTGCTTCTTAAACACCTAGTGCTAGAAGGAAATCTAAGAAAAAGAAACAACATTTGCTGAAAAACACATAGAGATACTATCTGGAAGGAAAGATAATTATAACTTCCTGCAGGATTTTATTATTCCCTCTGAGTCACCTGTGTGTTTTCTCTTAGCTTTTGCTCCTACCTTCCATTTTTGCCACTAGTAACTTCCCATTAGCTCCATACGCCAGAGGTAATGGGGGAAGCAAGCGTAAATCAATCTCAAAAGGAATCAAATGGACGCACACAATAGCATCAGACAACTGTGGACCTTAATACCATGGCAAACTTCTGGAATGGAGACTGCTTTGTTTGTATTTTAAAAACTTGGGTCGGGCTCGGTGGCTTAGCCTGTAATCCCAACACTTTGTGAGGCCGAGGCAAGTGGATTGCTTGAGCCCATGGGTTCAAGACCAGACTGGGCAACTTGGAGAGATCTCATCTCTACAATAAAATAAAAATAGCCGGGCATCGTAGCGTGCGCGGCTGTGGTTCCAGCTACTCGGAAGGCTGAGATGGAAGGATCTCTGGAGCCCAGCAGGTTGATATTGGGGTGGCCATGAGTATGCCACTATACTCCAGCCTGGGCAAAGGAGTGAGACTCCAACTCAAAAAATAAAAATAAAAATAACTTGGACCAACCAGCATATGATAAAGTGATTTTACAGGGAACGAACACTCTGACGAAGAGCTTAACTAACTGAAATGGATGCATTTTTAGGGTGTGGGTTCTTCAGAGTCTGGAATGGGATCCATCTTATGGGGTCTATCAGAGGACTTCATTTCCATTGTAATAGAAAGCAAAACAAACAAACCAAAATTTTCCTGTGTTAAGTCAACTTGATGAATAGATTTATCATTCAATGATGAATAGATGACTGTCTCTTTTAATGAAAACTTTGTATTCTTAAGACTACTACTATATCTTTTGATGTCATACCTACCAGGAATTAGAAAATCTTCACAAGGATTCTTCTAACCTTTATTAGTATTATTATTGCATGCGAATATATGGGGTTATATTTTATAGTATTTTAATAACTTGATTTCTCAAAGATTCTCTTGTGAATTAAGTATATTCACTGTAATTAAAAGAAAATGATAGACTATAAATCAATACAAATAATATATTCACCTCTGTCAAACTATATATGATTCTCTTATATGGATTCTACTGCTGAGAATGTTAACCTATATGATTGATTCCTGATTTTTGAATATATTCCGATTTGAAAACTCAGAGTAAGATAACACACACCTTTTTACCATAACATTCAGAATATATTAGTTACTAAAATTTTCTTCCAACTGAATGATAACATTTTCTACAATGTCATAGATTTTTTATTTGTTAATATGCAACAAAATAATTACTATGTCAAGATATACTATTTAAACAATCTTTGGTTAAACATATGAGTTATTTTCACCAGTCCTGTTGTTTCTGTTTCTGATTTTGACTAACAGCACTTTTGTTAATTATTGGCTAAGATATAATCATCCTTATTTCTAAAATTATATCTTTAAGGATGCATGGATTAAATAAAGTACTTGGTTCAAGGTAGTTTAAGCCAAACTATTCATTTATTTGGGAAGCCTAATGGCCCCAAGTTTCTGTCATGAATTGTTTTTTGTTTTGTTTGTTTTGTTTCAGTAAAGCAACAGCAATCTCTGAAGTAATTCTCCCAGTGACTCAGTGACACGTATTTGTTAGAATTGAAATTACACAGCCAGCAGTCACAAAAAAGTGGCAGGATGGCAAAGGTTATACATGTGATTTACAAACTGTTTAGGGTGGTACTTTTAAAAAATACCAAATGTTGGGAAATGTTGGTAAATGTATGACACTATCAAGTCAGCATAATAGAGCAGTTACTGCTTGCTTTAGGATCAAGAAGTCGGGGTTAGTATGATTCAATTTTTATTTTACTCAGACCTTGAAAAGACAAAAATAGTAAAAAACTTTAAATACAACAAATTAATTACTCTGTACTTAGAGACTGAGATTGCTTTCCATCTTCATTTTTTCAAGCTGGATTTAGACAGTATTTAGTGTTGTTTTAGTCCCTTTTGAGTGTGGATTAAGAGTCTGGTTCTCAAGGGCAGGGTGCCAGGTCCAATTTAGCATTAGCTAGTTCATGGCTGTTCTAGCTAATGAATCCATTGATTGAATAATCACAAGGGCCTAGCAGAATCTGATGGGCTTTCCCTAATTGGATGAAATGTGTCAGAGTCACTACATACCTATTTTGCTAAGTTTCTAAATCAAGGACGCAAACATGGTAGATTGTTGTTCTATGATCTAGGAGAATGCTGTGCTCACAGCTCTCCGTGTTTATTCTCTGCTCATCCCCCCGCATAGACCAGGGTGCCTCGCCCTTCCGCGTCTGGTTTAGTTTGGCCAATGGGAGGCAGAGGAAGGAGATCCAGAGCAGGAGGAGAAAGAGACACAGACATTTATTCCCTCCATGTTGCTTGACTCTGGTGGTATGAGTTCCTCTCCATTTTGCTTCAGGTCTAAGGGTGGAAAAGAGAGTCTGTCTGTTGTTACCCCTGAGCACCTCAACATGCACTGTGTGTTCCCTACCTTTTGCTCACTCCTTTGTTTATAGTCCCTTAATTAAATTATCTTCAGTTAAACTCTTGAGTACAAGCTACATCCCATCTGGGACCTAACTAATACAAATACACAGAGCAATTGAGATTCTAATTTTATGATCTTCTGAACCCTTACAATTAGCAATATTGATCCCCCAAATGAGAGTTATCTACCCAATATGTTAAAGTACTTTTCCTAAGTTTGACTCAGTTACTTTGGTCCCAAAATGGCTCTGAAAATGTTAAGGGCAAATGTTTCTTAAGGTGTGAGAAATAGTCCCTATTTCACTGTTGTTCAGAATCCTTTGGCATAAAATGTTTGGGTAGAACTTTCATCACCTGCTTCTTTTTGTTTACTTTGTTATTTTTCTTTTCATCTCTTCAAAGCAGGATGCAGGATGCAACTAAAATTCGAGGAGTTTTCAATAAGATAATTCGGTGTACAATAATATAAAGTGACTAATCTTTCTGAAAAATAAAAATTTGGCAGTTACCAATATATTTGGAAAAACTTTACTGGAGCATTTAACTTTCCTATACTAAAGATACATAATTTGTAGGCAATTTTTGAATATATATTACAGGCCAAAAAAAGCAAACACTAAAAATTATTTCCATTTTCCTTGTGTGTAGCAGAGTTTCTCAACTAAGAAAGTTCAGTATCATTATATGGTTTCTAGTTTTTAAAAAAGTATATATATTTATCCCTTCTATTTTTAATTATTTACCTCTTCTGGCCTTTATTTATCATTTTTGCTATGTTATTTTATATTACTTTATCTCTGTAATACTTTATCATTTCCATCTTTCTAGTTTCTATTAATTAGTCTCTTTTTAAGATTTTCCTAAAATAAATTTTTAATTTTGTTTTTTATTTTTTATAATGAACCTAAGATTTCTTCAGAATGAACTTTTCCCCATACTTTTCTGTTTTTTAATATAAATTATTGCTGTTTTATTTGCTTTCTAAATAGTATGTAATTTTCTTTTTTGCTTCTATTTCGATTCAGTAAATATTTAGAAGTATGTTTCTTAGTTTTAATATCATTACATTTTGTTTACAGTTTTATTATTTGCTTGTAATTTTGGTGGGTACTTACCAAAGAATATGGGCTTCTACACTTTTAAATTTTTATAATTGCTTTTATATTCCAGTAGCTTGCCAATTCTTGTAAATTTTTCTTGGACATATATAACATATATACTATAATTCAATGAGTAAAACTTCTTTAATACATTAATTTGTTAATTTTTTATTCCAATATTTTGTGGCTTTTTCTTCTACTATTCTGATTTTGAGAAATGAGCATAGAAATGTCTACATTAATATTTTTCATCAATTTCTTTAATTTCATTTACTAACCAGACGCTATGTGCATGCATATATAAGACATTTTAGTGTGAGATTACCCAATCTTCACAAATTAAGAGTTTTGTGACATAACTCCCCTCTTTGACCCTGTTAAGTACTTCTGCATTAAATTTTACTTTATCTCACATTATTATTCCGCATTCACTCTCAGCATTTATTATATTTGTTGGCACTACTTTGACTATTCTTTTAATTTCAACATGTGTTCCATTAATATAAGTGTTTTTCTTATAAACAACAAAACTACTTCATCTTTGTTTATGACAAATTTGAATTTTTATTTTTTTCAGAGAATTCAACATGCTTACACGTAAAATAAGATTGACATACTTGACTTATCCTTTCTATTTTAATTTGTTTACCTCTTATTTTACTTTCATTCCATTTTTTTCTGTACTTCCTGTTGATTAAAGGGAACATATTCTCCTAAACTCATAATCAAATACAGTACTTGATTATTATATTAAAAATGAGATAGCTACTCTCATTTCTCCCTTCCCCCACAAGACACATTATTCTATCTCTGCTTTCCTACTCTTAATGGTGAATGCATGTATCTCAAATATTAATTAAATGTATTCTAACTGCAACTGTTTTTACAAGAGAAACAAATTTAATGACTGTAGGTGAGAGGTGGTGATAATTATACATTCTTAAATATGAAACACAGAAAACAAGGATAATACCGATCATGCATCTTACTTTTGGAATTTAATTGAAGGGATGCATATGGATTTAAATATGGATATTCACAATGATGTTATCCTAAGAGTAATGGTAATATAAAGATTATGGAGAAAATGAGCTAATATGTAAATTAAATGACTTTTAAGATCAGTATGCTATCTGATTCTTATGTCTTCCTTTTATATGGCAAATCTTAATGGGTATTGGATGAAATTTTATTTTTTAAACTAAGGAATAAAATACTTCACTGATTTTTGATGTAGAAATTACAGGGTAATGTGCATTTTAATGGTTTAATTTTTAGCTTTTTGTAGAATTTTATTAAAATAAGTCAAGAGAATTTTATGATTTATTAAAAACAGGCTCATTTCTCCTAACAGTTTAATTCCTAAGCTACAATGACTCTGGGTGAAAAATATATAATTAGGTGGAGATAAATTAATCTTTAAATATTCTATTGAAATTAATATAGCAATGCAAGGTAGTTAACTATAGAAATGTAAAGAGTTATAGCATGATACTCTTGCATAGTAGCAAAACATTGTATGCAGTACATCAATTTTTTTCTATTTTGTTATGAATTGCTGCTTTTAACAATCTCTACCAAAAATAACCTGTATGAGAAAAGTATTGATACTGTATTTTAAAGCAAACACTGTGTTGATTTAAAAAAAAATAGTGGTGAGTTTAAAAAATAGGCTAGTCTAGATGTTGGAAAGGCTATATCAAAGAATTGATGAGAGTCACTAGCATGTCAGTAATTAGAGTGAAACCTAGACACCAATGATTGACTTGAGAAAATTCATAATCTAGTATGAGTTAGGGTGGAAGTAAGGTGGAAAGGAAATAGATGAGGGTAGAGTGAAAAGAACAAAACAAGCATATCTTGAAATTCTAATTAGACATGGCTCATACTATCAATTATCTTACAAAAAGACAACGAGCTAAAACACCTAAATTTTTACTGTCTTCTGCCATTGGACTTACTTTCACCTGTGGCATAGTCCTGTGGGTCAAGTATTCCTGATTCCTGTAGCGATCTAATACAGGAGTCTACCAGCTCAAGACCTGTTGTAAGTTCATCTTCGATATCTTTTTGACCATCTGAAATAAAATATTTTAAAGTGATGAACAAACACATGATACATTCATATTAAGGTTTTAGTTTATCATTTCATATTTGAAAATGTCCTATATTACCTCTATGAGGTTCTCATTAGATATCACATTGTAATTCTTGGCCAACCAGCATTAAAGCCAAGGTCAGCCAACTCTACATGCCCTTGAAGAACAATGAGTTACTAGAATTAAGAGAACTTAATTCTTGGTAAGCTGTGAGCTATCACAACAACTTCATTTAATTTTAACTATCATGGTGTTTTCCTGCTACTTACATGTTTCTTTCGAAAATTCACGAGAAAATTAATAGTAGAGAGATACATGTAGAAGTGTAAGTATTCATCAGTAAGATATGCATTACCTTGTGACTGCCAATGAAACTGCTCTTCTGCTGAACTGTAAAAAAAAAAAGAATACATAGATATAATGCATTGATTAGAAAAGAAATAACTCGAAACTATAAGACACAAAGGCACATTAGAGTAGTGATGGTGGCTTCAAGTCATTTCCTTCAATTTCTTACTGAGGAAAGGTATTCCATTTTGTACAACCTTAATTTTAATCAAATTTCTATATATCCCTTTTGATTCACAGTATTAGCGTGCTATAAATGGGCATTTTTCAGTAATTTGCAGAAAAACAGCTCATTCATTATAAAACCCAACCTATTAGACTCATTCCTTACAATGGCTTATATATACCTGTCATTTTACCCATTTCAGTTATTTTAAAATATAAGTTAAAATAGGGTCATATAGACTTCTTAAGGTAGCCTAATAAAGATATAACTCTCCTTTTTTATGATAGAGGTAAAATAGATTGAAATCTTCATTTGGACATAACACAGTAAAAAAAATCCATTTCAGTTGATTATTATAGCTTAAATTAAGTAATTTAAAAATTATAGCACTTTACCAACTGACTATACATGTCCAAAAGTCTCACTTAATAATATATCTTATACAATGATCCAGATAGAAAGGGTTGTTCACATACATATACCAAAGATATTGCACAGAGTGGCTGTATATAGGCAGCATGGATTCATTTGGAACGATTTATTACATATAAAATATATAAATAAATTTAAAGTTTCTAAATATAAAGAACTCTTTTGTTGTGTATGCAAACACTTCATACATTCCCCCTTTTAATACATCAATAATTAGTGAGAAATCTAGGTGCCAATTATTGACAGGCATTATTTTGAGAATAATTTTCTACACTCATTTCACTAGTCTTTACTCTGATCAAGTCGCTTCTGTGAATAGCTCATCAGTTTCACACCAGCGAGTGGATTTTAGACCTTCAGTCTGTACCTTAGAGGTGGCTTCTGGAAACATTTATGGGGCAAAAATAAAATTCTGGTATAAATCCATGTTCAGAAAAGCCACAATTGATGTAAATGAATATAAAAGTAGTCTATTAAGAGACATGTGACTTTACAGGGTATCTTGTTCCTGAGCCAATATACTTAGCAAACTGAAAAATGGGTTTTTATACAACGATGAGAGCTATAGACAGAAATGATACATGAAATGATAAAATTACAAACTCAGTCCAATGCAACTCTTTCTTATATCAAAGAGATGTAACATTATATAACAGTAACATCTAATTACAACCTTTAACCCTGAAAATATAAATGCAATACTAAAAAAAAAAAAAAATCAATATTTTAAAAACTGCAGGACAGGTCCACTGAGTAAGTGGCATTTGAAATAAGGCAGTCCCATCTTAAAATTCAAGAATCACCACAATGAGTCACAGTCATAGTCATCCTGGCTATTTTACTTCTCTAAGAGGGTTATTATTATTTCTCAGGGATATGAATATCAAAACACCAGTGCTTAAAAATCAATCCCACCAGTCATTTGCAGAAGCTGAACTACATAGAACCCAGGCCTACTGATTCTGGGTAATTCCAAATTCTTATCTGTGTCACAATCACCTGCTACACTTCTTAAATATACGAGGGGGGACCGAAAAAAACCCTGGAGTTAGCTTTTGGAAAGTGGGCCCCTTGCAGCACAGGCTTCCCTTGCTAGGTAAGTGTTCTAGGAACCCATCGACATCAGTGTGCCAGCTAGCGTTGTTGTGAGAGGTTGTGCTTGGCTTCAGTGAATTTCTTTTTGGAAATTCTTTCAAGTGTTTGCTCATTTCATGACAGGTGATTTATGAGAGCACCTGCCTGCACTGTGCTGAGTGTTCAGCAGTTTTTTACCAAAAATGGCATGACCCACCCTCCCTGTTCCCCCGATCTTAACCTGAATGATTTTTTGTTTGTTTCTCCAGTGAAAAAAGTTCTCACAGGGAAATGTTTTGCTGATGTGGAAGAGATGAAATAAAAATAGGCATAAGCACTAAAAGGCATTGAAATTGATGAGTTCAAAACCTGTTTTGAGTAGTGAAAAAAGAGGCTTGACGGGGCACTGCATCAAACAGAAAGTACTTTGAAGGTGACTGAGGTTTAAACATGTAAGACTAAATACACATTTTTTTAAACAAATAAATTCAGTTTTTTTGGGGGGGTAACCCCCTCGTTTTTATTATTAGGCCCCACCAGACACCTACAGTGTCAGAAAGTCTACAGGTTAGGCTGTGTCTGCATTGTGTGCAAGATTCCAAGATGATTCTTATATTCTTTTTCTACTAACTTTGAAAATCACTAGGTAATATTTTCACTCACAATCCATTATGAATTTAAAGCCAATCCACAACTTTACTCTTACATATTTTAAGGGTGGACAAAGTCGCAAGGTGGTATAATATTCCAAGTGTTTATATCCCAGGGATTTAAACAGGACCAGAAGACACTTTCATACTGGTCATGAGTTGAATGGAGAGCTCCCCTCCCCCAGAAGATATGTCTGCACCAAAACCCTGAAACCTGTGAATGGTAACTTATTGGAGAAAAGGTTTATTTGTAGATGCAATTAAGTTAATGAGTTTCAAATGAGATCACCTAGATGATCTAGGTGGGCCCTAAAGCCAATGATAAAAGTTCTTATAAGCAGTAGAAGAGGAAGAACAGAGTTCCATATGTTCTCACTCATAAGAGGACCTTGAACAATTATAATGCTATAAGAAAGTGACTGGCAGTAGTGGGAAACTGTCAGGGGAGAGGGGGAATGGGATTGACAGTTGAGGGAAACTGCTAAGGGAGGGAGGGGCTTACCTCATCAACAAGAATACCTGCATGATCAATGTTTATATACCTAACCCTGAATTGTACCCCACATCTTGATAATAAAAATTTTTTAAAAAGAAGAAGAAGAGGAGAGCCACAGATAAAGAGAGGAGGCCTCTGAAGACAGAGGCAGAGACTGGAGTGATGCCAAGGAATTCCTGAAGCCATCAGAATCTGAAAGAAGTAAGGAAGGAACCTCCCCTTGAGATTTTTAGGGAACATAGCCCTACTGACACCTTGATTGTGAACTTTTGTTTTCCGGAACTGTGGGAGAATAAGTTTCTATTGCTTTAAGACACTGGGTGGTTGTAAAAAATGAATACATTAAAAAGCTCTCAAGTTGTGTCTTCCAGGATTTGCTTCTATTTCTATCTTATTACATTCCTTTACCCATACAGCCATTTACTAAGTGCTTACTGGATACCAGAGCCCAGTTCATTCACAACAATCACAAACCTCTTTTGGGGGGGAATAACAGGCTTAGTCATGTTGAAAAAAACCTTGGTCACACAGCTCATAAGAAACTCAACAGGGGTTTAAACTAATCTTTCCAACTCCTAAACTCCCAATTCACCATGGAAAGCCACAGAGGGAAACTTGCTTAATTTACCACCCTTATAAAGCAGGACAAGGGAGGGAGTCCCGGAAAGTCACTCCATAAGCAAAGTCCCGCCCTACTCTCATTACAAGCACATTGAAGACCACAACGCCCAGTTCCTTTGCACATTGAGGGGAGCATGCAAAAGCCTGTGTGAGGTAGTAGCAAAAGGGCTACTTCCTGCCCAAGCACAGAAGGGCAGGCATGAAGTCGACATGCTGTCGCCTCTTAAGTCCTATGTTTAGATGGGTCCCCGAGTAGCCATGTGAAGACTTCTCTGTCAACCCACAGAAAACACAGAGTGCCAGCGAGAAATAAACCACTGTTGAGTTAAAACTCTAAGGTTGGAGGAGTGTTTGATTCTGTAGGAAAAATACTGACCAACACAGAAATGTGAGTTCATAAAGCATCTCTTGTTCCTCAGTCTTCCATATCACCAGTACAAAGTTGGAAGAAAATGTCCTGGGTAAGCCAATCACAGAGAGGGTGGTGCCACGGCTTTCCTCAGGATTTTTTTCCAGTCATTTACAGTGATGGGTGATTTTAGGTGTAGGACTACACATCGTGCTCTTACACAATATTTATTTTGCTGTTCATCTCTTTCAAAAGTGTTTCAATTTTATGATGGAACCAAAAAAAAAAAAAAAACCAAAACAGCACATTTTTTATTATGATTGAAAAAAAATACTATTGGCAGTGAATATGAAACTATCTTCTCAAAGCACAGGCACCTTCCTTCTGGGGAGACAAAAAGCATTAATCACTTCAATGGTTTCCCTGATTTCTTTAGCACAGTTAAAATGCATTAAAAGTATGGCTGATCACAGAGAATAGAAGTCCCCAGGGAAAGCTGGTTTGGATTTTATTTCCTTAAGTGTGTACTTTACTCTCTCTGCTGGGGAATGCTGTGCAATTGCATATTCGATGTATTTGATTCCTTCCTTTTAAAATGGTTCTAAGGTAGATGTTTTTAAAAAGTAAACGAACGATTTATTTATTCAGTAAACATGGATTCCTGCGTCTCAGATACTCTCATATCAGGTTTCTAGGAATTACCTGTCATAAACTTTCTTGCAATTATTTAATTCAGGAAATAAAGTTTGCTTTCACTACTGAAATGCCAATTCCTTACATGGGAACCATCTTTAAAGAAATTAATTTAAGAAAACCATAGATAAAATTTAGATCAGTTCATATGCATTTGAACATACCTATGTATAAGTTCCAGATCCCAATGACTGTGAGAAAAACACATAAGAAAGACAACCACAAATAGCATTTAACCTTTAAACATATACAGACATCAGTCATACTAGGAAAGGATTTTAGGAAAAAAAAGCACAAATCCTAATAGCTAATTCCTATATAGTTCTCACATTGTCACGGGCAATATTCGAACTGATTTACAGTTAATCTTCATGACAAAATTCTGGGAGAGGAAATATATTGTCCCATTGTACAGACAGGAAAACCAAGGTAAAAACATGCCAGGGAAGTTGCTGGAGGTCCCGCAGCCAGCTCATAGTGAAGCTGGGATTATGACCTTGGGCGTCTGGTTCCAGAGTCCACATTCTAAAGTACTGTTCTAGTCACACATTCGGCTGCTTCAGAAATAAATTCCTTTTTAATACATTGATTTCTTTCCCTGTGGGTTGATTCCTAGTAGTGAGATGACTTGTTCAAATAGTTCTTTGATAAATCTCCAGACTGTTTTCCACAGAGGCTGAACTAGTTTACAATACCAAAAACAGTCGATAAGTGTCCCCTTTTCTCCATGACCACACTAATACCTGTTGCTCTTTGGTTTTCTTTTAAAAAAAATTATTTTACTTTAAAAGTGTGGGGTACAAATGAGGGTTAGGTACATACATGGTCATCGTACAGGTAAAGTGTGGGTACCCTTATTGATGTTATGTGCTCCCCTTTTCCCTGGCAGTGTCCCACTTCTGCCAATTTCTTTCTTACAGTATTATGATAAATGTTCAGGGTCCACTTATGAGTGAGTACATGTGGTACTCAGATCTTTGTTTCTGTGATAAATCACTGAGTATTATAGACTCTGATTCCATCCAGGTAGCTGCAAAGTTCATAATTTTGTTTTTCTGCTCTTTGACTTTATAATGCTAGCCATTCTGACTAGTGTGAGGTGAGATCTCATTGTGGTTTTAACTTGCATTTCTCTGATGATTAGTGATGTTAAGAATTTTTTTTCATATGTTTGATGTTTTTTTAAAATGTTGATTTGTCCACCAACAATGGACTGTATAAAGAAAATGTGGCACATATACACCATGGAATGCTACACAGCCATATAAAATAAAAGGAAACAAATTCATGTCCTTTGTAGCAACATGGATGGAGCTGGAGATTATCATCCCTAGTGAGTTGACTCAGAAACAGAAAACCAAACACCTCATTTCTCACTCATATGTGGGAGCTAAATGGTCACAAAGATGAAAACAGCAGGGACACCAATACAGGAGAGGAAGAAGAGGTTAGGGTACAGAAATTACCTATAGGGTACAATGTTCACTATCTGGGGAATGGACCATCTGAGACCCAATCCTCACCACTACATAATATGCCCATGTAACAACCAGGCATGTGTACCCCCAAAACTAAAATTTAAAAAAATCAGTTACATCAATACAGTGAGTTTGACATGATGATTCCTGGAAAGAAATTTAAATAAATAAATAAATAAATAAATTTTTATATGACTAAATAAATCCACCATAAACCAAGTTAAAAAAACAAAAACAAAAAACAAACAAAAAAACAAGTCACATCCTGGGCGAAAATATTTGCAATGCATATAACCTACAAAGGAATACTTTCTAGAACATATAAATAACTACAAATCAATAAGATGGAGAATTAAAAAATCAAATAGAAGAGAGGTCATCAAATATGAATAGCTGGTGGAGAGTAAAAAATAAAGAAAGAAAGAATGTATGGTCACTTAACATATTAAAATAATTTGAGGAATAAAAAACACAAGATTCCTCTTTATACCTCACAGACTGTCAAACACTTTGAATGTCTGAGAATACTAAATGTAGGGCAAGAGATGGGGAAATAACTCTCGTACATCATATGGTAGGAAACCACATTGGCGAGTTGAGGGGCAATGCCTGATAATATACATGGAAATACCTAATCACTAAGCAATTCTGCTTCTAGGTAGAGACTTCAAGGAAACCCCTGTGCCTTTGCCCAGGAGACTTGTTCACGGTGTTTTAGGCCTATGTTGTTAGAGCAACAAAACAACTGTAACAACCTAAGTGTTCAACAACAGAGGAATAGACAAATATAATCATATGATTACATATTATCTACAAGTGCTCTTCAAAAATTCGTGGAAAATGCATATTATAAAAAATTAGGCCGGGCAAGGTGGCTCAAACCTGGAATCCCAGCACTTTGGGAGGCCAAGGTGGAGGGATTGCTTGAGCCCACGGGTTTGAGAGCAGCCTGGGCAACTTGGCAAGACCTAGTCTCTACAATAAATCAAAAAATTAGCTGGGCATGGTAGCACATGCCTATAGTTCCAACTACTTGGAAGGTTGAGGTGGAAGGATCTCCTGAGCCCAGCAGGTCGACGCCGGGGTGGCCATGAGCGTGCTACTGAACTCGAGCCTGGGCAACGGAGTGAGACTCCAACTCAAAAAAAAAAAAAAAAAATTATGCATGGATTCCAAACATTTTTTTGCACCAAAATAAACTTGCACTAATTTCCTATAACATGTCTGAACAGAATCCAGTTTGAGGGACTCAGAAAGATAAGACATCAGGTTGAAAATAGCCTCTACGGATTCTGCTAAAACTGAAGTAAGAGCAAACATCAAATTTATGGGGGAGGCTGAATAAAATAGTTGTGAAATGGTTGATGCTTTACAAAAAGCTTATGAGGACAAAGTCCCAAAGACATGGTTTACAAATGAATGACTTCTTTTCAGAAGGAACGAGATGATACTGAAGATGAAACCTGCTGTAACAGATTATCCACATAAGTTGTGAAGAAGAAATTCATTTTGTTCATGCCCTAACTGAAGAAGAATGACAATGAACAGACCAGGCAATCACCAACACTATAAACATCTCATTGCTTCAGCTTACACACTTCTGACTGAAAAATTAAAGTTGGGCAACATTTCCACTCAACGGACACCAAAACTGTTGCACCCAGATCAGCCGCAGACACGAGCAGAGCTTTCCACGAAAATTTTAAACAAGTGGGATCAAGATCCTGAAGCATGCCTTCAAAAAACTGTGAAGAAGGTGAAACACAGTTTCCCCAGTACAATCCTGAAGACAAAGCACAATCAAAGCAATGGCTCTGAAGAGGTGGAAGTGGCCCAGTAGATGCAAAAGCAGATTGGTCCCGTGCAGACGTCATGGCAACAGTTTTTTGGGATGCTCAAGGCGTCTTACTTTTTGATTTTCTAGAGGTCCAAAGAATGATAACATCATTATGAGAGTGTTTTGAGAAAGTTAGCCTAAGCTTTTGCAGAATAATACCTGGGAAAGCTTCATCAGAGGGTCCTTCTCCACCACAACAATGCTCCTGTTCATTCCTTTTATCAAATAAGGACAGTTTTGTGAAAGTTTCCAAAAGAAATCATTAAGCATCCACCTTACAGTCCTGATTTGGCTCTTCTGACTTTTTTTGTCTCCTAATCTTAAGGATTCTGTAAAGGGTATCCATTTTTCTTCAGTTAATAATGTAAAAAAGACTGCACTGTCATGGTTAAGTTCCCAGGACACTTGGTTCATTTATTGGTGGATTAAATGGTTGGGGTTATCACTTACAAAAGTTTCTTGACCTTGGTGGAGCTTCCGTTGAGAAATAAAGTTTATATGTTTTTTATTTTTATCTTTTAATTCCTTTTTTCTCTTAAATTTTTGAATTCTCCTCATATGCCATACATTGAAATAAATACTATTCAGGGGTTAAAATAAATTAGCCAGATACATGTGTAGCTTTTAAAAACAAAATGCAGAGTATTAAAAATGCAAGTTGCAGATATGAATTGTAGGACTGCAATGATACGAATTATAAAAACACTGCCTAAACAATATTGTTCATAAATATACATATATCGAGAGAGAATATAAATATATAGACTAAAAAGATACCAAATTCATGATGGCGATGGCTTCAGTGGGGGTAGGAAGGCAAGGAGAGAAATAAGTATGAAGAGGGTCACTTCTCTCCCTAATTTATCTTTAATGTTTTATTTTAGAAAAATGACATTAAGTTATTAGAAAAAAATGATAACGTTAACTTTAAAATATCTTCAATATTTGGGATAGAAAAAAATCCCCATGATTCTGTGTTTAGAAATATGCTTAGATAAATCCTTGTGATTCTATTGTACATAATATTCTTATCATATTAGAATCACTCCTAGCTGAAACTCAGATGATGCTAAACAATTCTGAAATATACAAGTACAAATAATAGTGGAAAGTCATGTTTAGAGATATATTAACTTTGTTTCCATTTCACAGATGAAGAAAATGGCAGTATTGCTTTTACAATGTTTCATGTTTGATATAGCTGGAACCTATCAAGTAAGCAGCCAATAACTTCCAAGTTCAGAGGGCAAGAAGGAAGGGGGAAAACTAGTTTAAACCAAAGGATAACCTATGAGTTCCTTGAGAAGCGATTTCCACCTCATCATTTCCAACATGATAGCCTCCCTAACCCACCTGCAGGCCATTTCTAATAAAATATATATATATATATTTTATAAAACATATATACATAAAACATATATATATATTTTATAAAACATATATACATATATATATATATATATATATGAAAGTTCAGAGAGTTTTCTCAATGTCAGGAAAAGACACAAATCAAAACCATTACCACAGATACTTCATCTATCATGAAGCTGCTCAAATACATTCTCTTATTCTCTTTTTCAACTTTTTGATGCCCAAAGCGTAAATCTCCTCACTGTATCATGTGAAGTATTATTGCTCACGATATCCTTCAAAATGAAATAAAAGTACACAACTATGAGGATTTTTCCTTTAGTTTGCTTTTGAGTTAAGCGCAATGTACCTAAAACATAAGCCAGAGAAACCATTGTGAAATAAATTGCTTCAAAACTGACCTTTGCTTCCAACCTACAGGAACAAAGAGTCTTGATGATGCCTGTAAGACCTGACCCTTGTATTCAGAGAGAAGAACATTTTTAGTTAAGAGTCTTGCATGCAGCTCCTCAAGAGAATAGGCATGGGTTGCAAAATAAAGTGACTCAGTCAAGTCTCAAATACTGAAATGTAACATATTTAGTAAAAATGGTGAGAAGTGGTCCCCCAAAGAAGCTTAGCTTTAGGCCGCTGTTGAGATTTTCCATTAGCACACTGTATCCAGGACTTACTAGTTTGGGTTAGCGCGTAGCCCTGCTTACCCTAGAACATTTTGTGGAACCGATATCCCTTTAAACTACTGCCTGTGGTTTCTATGCCTGTTTGTAATATATCCCCAAATGAATGTCGTCATATCTCCGCCATGCAATTAGAATATCGATTTATTTCTCAGATCACACTTTTTATTTTTGTTTATCTATTTTCATCAAAAATATAACGACAGCTATTATAAACATTTATACAGGGCTATGATGAATAGCTAAGATAGGAGTCCACAGCTGTGTAGTGGTCAAGTATGTGGGTGCTGAAGCCAGATTCTGGAATCCAGTTCTGACACTTTCAATCTAGAAAACTTTGGGCATGTTATTTACACTCTCTAACGGAGACATTGTGGGAATTAAATAAGTCAGCTTATATTAGGTAATTTTATGTCAGGTGATCAAGGGCCTGATCTTGAGGAAGCATGAAACTGCTTCCTCAGTTATTATATATTGTTAAAATGGTTTATATGTCTTATTGTTTATGGCTTAGTCTAATCAATTTCATTCTGGTCCATTGTGGGAGGGTCAAATGGGGGCAGACATGGAGAAATGGAACAGCGGACATTAAGAAAATTCCCAGGCAAGGTGATGTCTGCATGTAGGCTGCCAGTCACAACTAGTCCCAGAGAAAATGGTATAACCAAGTCACCACAAACTCTTCGTGAACACTACTCCCTGTGGCTTTAGGACACAGGAGAGAGACACTGTGCCAGCTCTCCAAGACTTTGCAGTTGGGTAGGGGCATGGGTAGTAAGCACACAGAACTGGGAAGTTGCTGTAGAAAGAGGGGTGCTCAAGGCATGTCTGCACCCAGGGCCCTGGGAGCTGCAGCAAGTCACTGACTCTCTCCAAGCCTCAGTTTCCTCATTTGTAAAATGGGGTCATTACTAGAATTTTTCCCATCTTATTAAAGTAAATTGTGTAAAGGATATAAAACCCTCAGAACAGTGCCAGTAACATACAAAGCATCATACACACACACACACACACACACACACACACACACACACACACACACACACAAACAAAAACACAGACATACACACATACACATAGTTTACACCAAAGTAAACGATCATTATCATGTGCAGAACATAGGCCTGAGAGAGTACAGCTGATTCACAGAACTGAAATAAGTTCAGGAGGTCAACCATATAGAATTCAACTTGCCTATGCTTGGGGACCAATAAATATTATCACGCAAATAAGTTATAGGCCCTGCAGAATTTATATTGTCTACCTGTTTGTTTCCCTCACACTAAAACAGGGAATTTAAAAAGTTTGTGATTTACAAAGAAAGATGATTTGCTTTTAAGCCATATGTTTTCCAGTCAGTGCCACACAAGGTGCCTCTCCTGGCAACCGCCATCTTTCTTGCCATGGTAAAAATCATAAAGACCACTTGCTCTTTTCAAAACCATGGGAGAAAATAAATCAGAACTGAAGTGCTATTATTAATTTCTTTTCAGTTTGAGACAGGGGAAATTCATATTCCTAAGCTAATGTTGTTGGTGTTTGGTGACTGAATTATCCAAGCAACTGATAAGGCAAAACAGTAATGGCTCCCACGCCATAGCCTGGATGCACACGGCTCCTAAATTTATCACAGAGTACCACAACACTGTCACATTTGTGAGCTAGCCAGCTAGAGCCAAAGAAGGGAGAATTAACATGAATTCTGTTTTGTTTGAATTCCTTCGAAATAAATACACCAGTATCTAACAACCACAAAGAATTAGCCAGAGGCCCAATTATCCTAAATATGCTATTTACGCAAAAGCCAAACTCTTACCATGGGAAAGAAATGCATTCAAGTTTCTCTTCCTCAAATTCTTTTATAGTTTGGGAGTTGACTGTCGTTATATTACAAGAGTCATATTATGGATAAAATTCAGTATCAGAAGCCACAACAAATGGTGTATTATAAAGTATGTTATATCTCCCTTCACAGCATCCTTGGAAACTTTTCATGCATGGGGTAGGTATTCTTTTTAAATATTCTTACTGATATACAAGAAATGTACAGTGGTTGGTTTAACATTTCCAAATCCCAACTCTGTAAGAAAATCAAGTGTCATAATATCTTTGCTGGTGGGCATTCCATAAATTGGAATGTAGAAAGCTGCAATTCCAGATGACCAGGGGTACAGTACATCCAGTTGACTCGGAGGTCCTACAATACAGTATTTTGAAGTGCTTTCCAAACCATCAAATTGAATAATTTGTATAATGTATGTGCTAAGTGTATACTGCTATATTATACACTGTTATATTGATGATACTCTTTGGGTGATCATTATCCTTCATGGTTAGATGTTGATTCACTGGAGAACTTCATTCTCAGATCCTGAGAATGAACAGAGATCTCACTGTATCTTGCAGTTGGATAATTCATAACTGATTGATTGATTGATTGCAGGAGAAAAGTACTTAGTGTGTTTGCTGATAGAGGTAGCACTTCTATCAAGATTCTCAGGCATTCCAAGTTTTAGTCTTTTGTATTTGGTATCTTTTGTTCCCAGGATTATCCCTGTTGTTAGAGCCTCTCAGTTAAGGTAGCCCCTTAAAACTTTGGAGACATCTCTGGACAAAAGGAGGGAGTCAAATTTATGTTTTCCTGGGTTCTTGTGATTGTGTGTGTGTGAGTGTGGCTATGCATGTGAATGTGTGAAGGTGCATACGTGTGTGTGTGTGTGTGTGTGTGTGTGTGTGTGCATGTCTCACTCATGTGTTCCTTAAAGGACACTAATTTTCTCACAGTTTTTATTTTCTCTTCTCTTACTAGTTCAGATATATCACACCCTGAGTACTGGATTTGACTATAATTGATATGATTTTATTAATATAAGTAAAGCAAATATCCCTAAGATATTTAACAAAAATACATGTAGATAATCAATGCCTAGTTCACGAGAAAGAGAAGAAATAATTTTGGGTTTATTTTTGAGCATCAACAGATGATGTGTAAGAATAAATTTCAATTTTAGTGCATTTATAGAGCAGAAACCATGTAATATTCATGTATGACAACTCTTGTGTATTATAGATTTTTATTTCCTTCAGAGCAATAGTGGCTTTTTGATCACCTGAGCCATCTGAAACCAGCTGGAAGTTCAATTTAAAAGTTTAATGCTCATAGCCGATCTATTCATAATGGTCCCAAACTACAAACAATAAAATGTCTTTCAACAAGTGAATGGTTAAACAAACTGATACATTCACACCAGGGAAATGTAGGTGCAAAAAGCTACAACTCTCAAGAAAACAATCATGAGTGAAAAAGTTAAATAACATTCTTGCCATGCAGGATTACAGAACTGGATAACAGATTAGTGGTTGCCAGGGTTTAGAGATGGGGCAGGGAGGCATGGCTACAAAGGGCTACATGTGGTTATCAAGTAGTCCGGAATCTTGATTGTGGTGGTAGTTACAGAAAGCTACTTATGGGATAAAATCACATAGACCTGAACACATACACAAGAGGATGCATGCCATGCTGGACTGTAGTAGTGTCGATTTCCTGTTTGTGGCATTTATTTTACTACTTATGCAAGGAGTTACCACAGTAGTGGAATTGGCTGGGGGCAAAGTTGCAGGATACCTTCTTGTGTTTTTGTCTGGCATATTCATAGGAATCTATGGTAAATCATTTCAAAATAAAAAGGAAAAAAATATATATAGTGGAGTGTGGTTTGCTACCACTTCCCCCCCAACTGGTTTTCCTATATGCAATTTGTTACACAATTATTTCCATGTAACACTTAAACTAGAACTAAAAGAAGATCGGAAATAGTAAAGACAGGGGGAAAAAAGAAAGAAAGAAGAAGATAGGGAGGAAGAAAAAAAGAAAAATGAAAGAAAGCCACTGCTCATGTCTGATTACTCTTTTGTTCTTCATTCTCATCAGTCAGAGCTCAAGTGACCCTCCCCTGGACTAATTTCTGCTTTGTTCTGTGAATGAAGGCATTATCCTTGGAGCAAAACACACCAGTGAGAGGCAAAGAATTGTGCTACCAGCGAAAAAAACTCCTCCATTATATGTATGCTTCCCTGCTCGTCAGTATACCGTATTCGTCTCCATTGCCAAATGTTCTCAGGGAAAATAAAAATGATATTTCGGCTTACAGTACTGGAGCAAAGAACAAGTCTTAGAGCATGCTACATTATCCTTCATTGGCTCCCTGCAAGCATAGGCATTGAAGTCAGGCCTTTGCCTGACAGATAATCTGCAGGGTAGCTACTGCAGTGCCAATCTGCTTCCACCCACTATTCTTACTCCTGGAAACTGGTCTCCTCGATTGATTACGTGCACCTGTTATTTTCTATATTTACTGTGGTGAAAAAAACATTCTGTTTGTTGGCCATGTGTATGTCTTCCTTTGAGAAGTGTCTGTTCGTGTCCTTTGCCTCCTTTTTGTTTTGTACCATGCTCACCACCTGGGTGATGGGCTCAAAAGCCCAAACTTCACCATCATGCAGTATACCCATGTAGCAAACCTGCACGTGTACCCCTTGGACCCAAAATAAAATAATGAATGAAAAAAATCACACACTAAAAAATTACTTTCTTTCCCACATTTAGCATCTATTATTAAATCTGGAAGGATGGGGTTAGACTCTCCCCTTCCCCAGGTACACCGCAGTTGTATGTGCCCCGAGGTTTTCCTTTCAAGAAGAATGAGGAGTTGAATGTACTAAACATTGTACTACCAGTCAAGTGGAGAAAACCATTTTAAAATCCATGGATTTGAATATTTCCTAATGTTCTTAAGATACTTAAAGCACATCTTCTCAGAAATCATCATTGAGATCCTTTATGTCCATCCATCCATTTTCCATTGTAAATGCCCCTGGAAACCCACTCCCCTAAACCAGCCTGGTCGGAGAATTTTGTTATCTCTAGCTCTGTGCCTGTATAGTATGAATAACGTTATTGACAAAGAGTCTCTCTTTGACCAAACTTAGACTCCTCTGAGCTCTCCTTTTATCTCTTATGAACTTCCTTACGGAGTGCAGGTCTAACAACAACCTGCTAAGTCTGTTGAATTGTAATCATCCATCCTCCATTCCTGATCACGTTCTATAACCTCCACCTCCTTTCAGATGATGACTGACCACCCTGAACTGCATTTTTCAAAAATCCTGTTAGGTTGGTTTAGCCTGAATCTTCTTTGCTTCTGAGGTTTCCTTTTAGTAACTGTTCACCCACTGACCCCGCCCTACTCCTTGGATATGAATTTTCATTTTCCTGTGTTGTATTCACAATTGAGCCCAATCTCCCTCCTCCACTACCAAAGCCCTCTGTGGTAGCCCCCCTTGAAAAAAAGCCATGTGTGCGTGTATGTGTGTGTCACATTTTCACTCTGTCACCCAGGCTGGAGTGCAGTGGAATGATCACGGCCACCGCAGCCTCAACCGGCTGGGCTCAGGGGATTCTTCTGCCTAGGTCTTCCAAGTAACTGGGAGTACAGGTGTGTGCCACCATGCTGGCTAATTTTTTATTTTTATTAATTGTAGACATGAGGTCTCGCCAAGTTGCCCAGGCTGGTCTTGAACCCCTGGACTCAGGAGATCCTCTCACCACTGCCTTCCAAAGTGCTGGGGTTACAGAAGTGAGCCATTGAGCCTGGCCCCTTTTCATTCTTTAACAAATGTTATGGCATACCTTTTCATTAACACCATCATAGATTCTCTACTGCCCAAGACAAATGTGAAGGAAGCAACATTGTCTCTCGAGACTCACTCTACACATATGTACTGAGATCACATGATCAGGGCTGGCTTCATGGGCCTGAAATCTAGGTAGTTGCGGAGTCTCATGATCAGAGGGCCCTATGCTTGGTTTAATGCTCTACTGTTGCCCTCCTGAAACTCCTTGCAATTTACAATTCTATGTGTACACTATGCGTGTCCATTGTTTCTTGCTGCCTCATTTGCACATAGCATTTGCAATGCCCTGCTGGCCTCAGGTGTTTTGTGGGAGCTGAGTGAGATTCAAGTGAGTACAAGGTCAATGTGTTACGTTTATGACTGCAGAAGTAGACGTACTGACAGCTCCAAAAAACCAGGCTTTTCTTTCAAACCAGAACTTGCTCTGAATGAAGAAGGCAATGACCTTCAAAGAAACACAATCAAGGGACCCTATCATATCCTTTCCTATTCATGTTAGCTAACCACTTATACTGAAAGTAGAAAGGGGAAGTCATGGCAGCCCATAGTTCAAGTTTCTTTCAGTGGTCTTTTACTCACCAATAAGAAAATGTTGGTAAGAGTGCGTGCACATCAAGAAGTGAAATAAAAATAACTATGTATTTTTCTGCAGTGTTTCCATCATACTGGAAAAAACAAAGTTCACAGGAATGTATAAGCTATGAAATGTGAAGTGCGTAATTTCAATGATTCTGCAAACAAGGTAACTGATCTTATATTGGTCATTAAATCTGGAATAGCACAATATAAATAGGAATCATAAAATTCATGTTAATAATGAAACATTTTATTTTATTTTTACTTAGCATTACCTAACTAGTAAGTGCAAAACACCATGACACGTCAAGAGCAAGATCACAGAATTAAAGGAAAAAGCTTTGATTTTTGTTTTAGTATCTTTAATGGCATTTTCCCACCTGATTTTTGAGCAACAAACCCCATATTTACATTGGGCACTGTGAAATATGTGACCATGGTTGACCTCAGATGGCCACTGCGAGGATTTAATGATATGGTATATACAGGTCCCCGGTTCAAGCAGGATATCAACAAATCCTCACCGCCTCCACCCAGCTGCCCCTCTCCTATTCTCCATGCCTGCAGTCTTCTCTGCTCCCATTGCACCCATCAATTATATCCGATGTCAGGGAGATCAACAGCCTAAAGCAGAAATCTGATCAAGGCAATCCGCTCACTACCTGTGAGATCAAGCCTCAGCTCCTCACCAGAGCATACTCCATCTATGAGCTACCCCTTGACCTACCTTGAGGACACTGACTTAGCTGCCTGCCTTAGACGAGGTCAACAGATGCCCTGCATCCTCTGAGATCCCATAGCAGTGTTATCACTTACCAAAACATGCTAGGATTATTTGCTTCCTAACAATTGTCTTGGCTGAACTGTGAACTCCTTGAGGACAGAGATCAAACAGTAGGAAGCTCTGTGCCTGGTACTCATAAAACGTGTTCACGAATGAAGGTACGCACAATTAGTACAAAGCAGAACTTCCTCTTAATTTTCTAAGTGTGCCCCTTATTTATTTTACTGAATTTTGTCTTTAGAATTGTACAGCAACACAAAGGGACTAAAACACTTGTATTATACTCCCATCATAAAGCATCACTGGGATAAGTAAGTAATCTACTGTGTGAATATTTTGGTTCGTACAATCCCGTTTGGAAGAAGAATATTCACTCATCAACAGCTGAGCTGTCGGTCATGTCCCCTCATCCTCACTGATTAGTTTGGATACTTGTCCCTTCCAAATCTCATGCTGAAATATCAGCCCCAATGCTGGGGGTGTGTGGGTCGTGGGGACAGATCCCTCACGAATGCCTTGCACAGATCCCTGCACCTCCATGACTTGCTCCCTTTGGCACCACGTGATACCCCTGCTCCCCCTTCACCTTCCATCATGAGTGGAAGCCTCCTGAGGACCTCACCAGAAGCCGATGCTCTGCCATGATTCTCGGACAGCCTGCAGAATTGTGAGTCAAATAAATCCCTTTTCGTCATAAATTACCCAGGCTCAAGTGTTCCTTTACAGCAGTATGAAGAGGACTAAGATGCTTACCCTTAATTATATATTAAATATTTTAAAAGCACTCATTATTTAACAGGGTACCATGGCAAATCCCTTTATGAAAACATTGAAAGCTTGATTTATATTTTTACATATCTAAATTTACATATGGCCATTTTCCCCGCTTAAAGTCAGGATATATGAGGAGGCAGCCCCCTAAAACCCGGAATTATTGTTTGGCGGGTGGGCCCCTGTTAGATAAGTGTTCTAGAAACCCATTAGCACCAGTATACCAGCTAGCATTGTTATGAGAGGCTGCGTTCAGCTTCAGTAAACTCTTTTTGGGAGAATCTTTCAATGCATTTGCCCATTTCACGAAGGGTAATTTACAAGTGCACCTGCCCACACCACGTTGAGTGTTCGGCAGTTTTTGACCAAAAATGGCATGATCCCCATACCCCGCCTTCCCTATTTACCCAAACTCACCCTGAACACCTTTTTTTGTTTGTTTTCCTGAATGAAAAAGTCCTCAAAGGGAAACATTTTGCTGACGCAGAGGAGGTGAAACAAAAATGGTGGAAGCACTAAAAGGCATCAAAACTGATGAGTTCAAAAACAGTTTTGAGCAGTGGAAAAAGCATTTTGATAGGTGTATTGCATTAAACAGAGAGTACTTTGAAGGTGACTGAAATTTAAACATGTAAGAATCAACACACAATTTCTTCTGAATTCTATTTTTTTGGGGGGTCCCCCTCGTACCATGATTCAAGAGAAAGCCATAGTGGACTAACTTATTGCTCTGTGTGGGAGTGACGGGGGTGGGGTCACATACGTAAAGATAATCTATCCTTTTTTGAGTACCACTACCTGTTATATCCCTTCATAGTCATTTCTTTTGTTTTTCAGATATTATACTCTGACCATCCCAAAGACTTGAGCAAACTAATTTCCCTCTCCCTAATTAAGCCCATTGCTATATTTCATCCACTCAAGCTTTCTGTTAGATGAAACATATTTTCACTTATAAATGTTCCATGATGTGTTCCTAGTGGCTTCTAATTGGGGACAATTATGAAAAGATAAATCAGAACTCATCAGTGGTAGCTGTCATTAGTATGTCCCTGTTCTGCTTCTGATGCCTACATGTTTGTTCAAGGCAATCGGGCGAAGCAGGACCCAGAGTGAGTCTTGATGAAGCAGCTCAGGAAACTCGCAGGCAGTAAGGACATCCTTCATTTTTAATTTGTTGATTTAATCTGGCTAGAGAGGAACTGACAACATTTTCATCACCTAACGTGCTTAATGGTCTAAATGAAATGAGTTGGTGGTGTGGGTTTACTTCCTCTCGGACCCATTTCTAAGTCATACAAGCCCCCGATAAATTGCTCTAATGAGCCCTTCTCGCAGAAAATGCACCACAGAAGGCTTGACTTTGGCATTTAGTATAGAGGTTCTAAAAGCATCAGAAAAGTGAAGTGATGAAAGAGTCTCTGGGAAGTGGATTCTTACACCCCTCAAAGCACAGGCTGTTAACAACCTAGGAGAAAATGCTTCCCTCACCAGAACTGAGGCTTCCTTCATTTTCTTTTCCTATTAAAGAAGAAATATTAAGGAAAACAGATGCAATTTTTGCTTTGTATTAGTTGAAATTGTGGGGATTAATCTACATTTTCACTACTGGAAAATAAAGTGACTTTTTTTACTATTAAGAGTTAATATAAAACACATACACAAAAAAGAATAAAATGTTTGATGAATTATAAAACAGAATAAAATAATTTCTCCAGAGCGAGGGAAGACACATTTATTTTGCTTTATTGTATAAATGTTTCAAAATTTGTTGTATTAATTGTTCAAAATTAGTGATATGGGTGAGGATAAATTGATATATTTTTAAAAAGTCTTAAAGAGAATAAAAAAATCATACTTCCTTTCCTTTGTCTTCTTTGATCCTCAAAATATACAAAAATGCCTCCCAAAATCAAATCCCTCCCAAAATTAGAATTTTATACGATTCATGTTCTATCCTGGAAAAAGACCCCAATTTCTCTTGTAGCTAGACTCAGAATGTTAGTTTAGTAAACTGCTGAAAATACATGTTTCTTTATCTAGCCATCACCTACTTAGATTCCTTTTCCAACAAACATACTCACGTATGTGTACACACATATACACCACCACCATCACCACCAACAATATTACTATTATTGTCCTAATTCGGAAGTTAGGACAGTATTTAGTGTTAGAAAATAGAGAACCAGAAATGCCAATAGTTAATAGGACTAGTATGTGAAAAATTTAACTCCATTTTACCTGAATAAAATAAATAAAGGATCATACTTTATATTTCTTTATTTTTCCATTTCAAAGATTCAATCAAGAACTCATCATGTTGTAAATACGGGTTGTGTCTTTCAAAGTAATTGAGCGTTTAATGTGTTTGAGTCTTCAAAGAGTATCATCACTATTTGAAAGGAAGAAATGGACCTATATTACCTATTGAAAATAGTAGAAATATCTTCATAGAACATAAAACAGTATTCAGTTTTCAGCTATTCTTTACTGAGTTCATGTCACTTAGTAAACAATTTTTATTAACTTTCTTCTTTTTCTTGAAGCCTCTTTTGGCAGAAGGCATCATACTGCCTTTGTCACCTGAGTCTGTGTTCTGCCACTTCAGGTGAAAGGTGACAAAAGTTCTTGGAGGTGAACTCAGCTAAAACTACCATTAAGTCCACAGAGGTCAGAAAACCAACCAAGAACTGTCGGACTAACCACTCACAGCTCCAATGCAGCAGCTAATCCTGGTTAAAGAGTCTAGTCAGTCAAGCTGGACACTCATCAGCAATGCATGCATTGGATTAAAGTTAGCCACAAAGTCTTGCCATTTCAGCCACTGTGAAGGGATGTAAGTCGATTTATCTCCCTTCCCTTGTACCTGGACCTGCCAATAATCTGTTTAGACCAATAAAATGCAGCTAACATGATGTTCTGTAATTTTCTCACTTCTTAAGGCTGGCTTTAAGAAATCTATGGCTGTGGGCAACTTGGTGAGACTTCATCCCTACAATAAATCAAAAAAAATTAGCCGGGCATGGTAACGTGCACCTGTAGTTCCAGCTATTTGGAAGGCTGAGGCGGAAGGATCGCCAGAGCCCAGTAGGTTGAGGCTGTGGTGGCCGGGAGCAGCCACTGCACTCTAGTCTGGGTGACACAGTGAGACTCCAACTCAAAAAAAAAAAAAAAAGGAAAGAAATCTATGGCTGTACCCCTTCTTGGAAGCCAATTTCCATGGAAGAAGTTTGGCTACACTGACAACCATGTTGTGAGGAAGCCCAAGCTAGCCCAGTGGAGAGAGAGGAGCCACATGGGGGCGCTGAGGTGCCCCACACATGAGTGAAGCCCTGTTGGCTCTTCTTTGAGAGTCCAGCCAGGAGAGTAAATGACCTCAGTTAATAAAACATGGAATAGAAGAACCACCCAGATGAGCCCTGCCTGCATTCGGAACCTGAACAAGTAAAAATGGTGCTGTTCAAGTCACTAAGGTTTAGGTTAGTTTGTTAAAGAGTAACATATAACCAAAAAAATGTGCACAGCACAGGACACTTTTTGACAGGCAATAAAACAAAACAAAACAAAAACTGATCTAATGAGTGACTTGTAAGTTCATAGGGTGTAGTGCATGTCTGCATTTCATTTTGAAGAAAAAGATACTTGCAGAAACACAGGGCTAAAGATTTACCTATCTGCTTCATTGCATCCTGAGTACATTAATCTTCTGTTTTATTTAATTCCTAAATAAATGTTCAAGGCACACCAGATGCATTTATACGATCAGTTTCTGAGGCTGAGTCTTTTTTTTTTTAAGAAGCTAAGTGCTTAAGGCCCATTACTTTGAGAAACATTATAGTTTGAAATGGAAATGATATATAAATTATAAATTAATAGCTGGTAACATAGAAAGTGTGGCACGTTAGCATAAACTGGGCATGTGAGTATGTAGACTTTTAAAGAAAGATCCAAATAAGGTGAAATTTACTAGGGAAGACATCTGGCAGAAATGTGGTTTGAGCTAGATCTTAAAAGAAATGATGGGATAAAATTAGACAGCAGAATAGAGGGGAATCCCACAGGAGTATCGACATGGCAGATTTCTAACATGAGATAAAGATGAAAAGAAAATAAAAATCAATAACTTATTTAATTCAGTTTAACATTTCTAGAAAACACCACAGGAAGGAGGGGATGACACTGCAGAATGTAACTCGGTCGGTGAAATATTTCTTCCAGTTCTGCTGTGGTGGTGAAAGGGAGGGATGAGGGGGATTTCAATTGAATAGTGATATTTAGGGATCATTCGGAAGGAGAGAGTCTCTTTGAGAGGATAAACCCAATAAAATGATAACCAAAATAATTATAAAGAAATGAGGAACTAGTGCAGGGCATCTTGCTTTGGATTTATTACTATAATTCTGTGTGTGCATGCATTTTTTGCAACAGTAAATATCCTATCTTAGGTGTCTCTAGAAAGAAAGATTAAAATTCATTAATCAATGAAATTTTATAGGGGAAAAAATTCTGTGAAACAAACACAAAGTGTGAGTATATTTACTCCACATCAAGCTTTTCTTAGGATCATTTAAAAATAAATCATATTAGTAATAAACACCTACATGAAAATTACATACAGTAACATAAACAAGTGCTCTATACCATTGGTCATTAAGGAGATGAAATTTAACACTAAAATAAGGTACTGCTGTGAAGCAGTCTTTACATTCATTTGACTGGCTATATTTAAAAAGATTGACACTGCCACATGTTGGCAAGGTTATGAAGCCACCGAAACTCAAATAGGTTGATGGTGGGAGTATAAAATTATGCAACCAGTTTGGGGGTAATTCAGGCAGTATCTAAAAAAAAGTCAAAAAACAAACAAAAAAACGAAACATACATCAACCCAATGAGCCAGTGATTCTAATCCAGTACATTTTCCCAAGAAAAACAAAACATACATATACAAAAAGACTTGTACAAGAATATTCTTAACAGTTTTGCTCATAAATGCTCCAAACTGGAAAGAGTACACATGCTCATTAATAAGAAAATAGAGAAACAATCTGTAGTATATTTATACAATGGAATGTTACTCAGCAATGTAAAGGAAGAACTGCTGACACAAACAACGGCATGGAAGAATCCAACATTTCCTGCTCAGTGAAAGAAGCCTTGTGCAAAATAATACATACACTTGCTTCCATCTAATATGGAATTCTCTAACAAGCAAAACCAACTTACGGTAGAAGAAAAAACAGAGTAGATGTTGCCTTGGAGAAAGTAAGGTGGAGATTTACTGGAAAGGGGCATCTACCGGCGTCCTGGGGTGATGGAGTAATGTTCTTGACAGAGGTTTAGGTGACACATTTGTATGCATTTGCCAAAATTTGTTGAATGGTACCATTATGATTGGTGCATTTCCTTGTATGAAAATTGTACCTCAATGGGAAAAAAGTGGTACTGAAAATAGCTATCACATTCTAATTATTGATATGCATGATGACATATTTAGTGGAAGTTCTTGGTGTTTGTGACTTCTATGAAATATATCAAAATAAATGGATAAGAATTTGGAAAGAGAGAACAGATGAATGGCTTTGTGATCAATCAAGTATATGAAACTGTCAATGGTAGAATGTATCATGATAGAGATATGACTGTTTCTTAATTTCTTTCAACTTCTGTAAGTTTACATTTTTTCATAATTAAATATTAGAAAATAATTGCCTCCTGTATTAACAATAAGGGGGGTGGTAAATGACTCTTGCCTTCCTGGTGAAGAAAAAAGCAAATTCCCCAAGTAAATACATTATCTAATCTGATCTAGCTGGGCAACTGCATATAAAATATAGTATGCACAAGCACAACATACATACAAACAGTAATTGACAAAATGCTTGAAGTGGCTTTTCTCCATTAACAATCCAAATGAAGCATTTTAGTTTACTACCAAAATGTCAAAGATATTCAGTGCCTTGAGAGGAATGGCTGCCTTGTCTGACATTCTTCTTAGAGGCTGGCCAACATTTTCTGTAAAGGCCCAGAGACTATAGGCTTTGCAGACCGTAGGTCTCTACTGTAGTTACTCAACTCTAGTGCTGTAGGGCAGAAACAGCCACGGAGTAGACCTGAAGACATGGAAGCAGCCACGTTTCCATGCAACTTTATGTTAAAAAACAGACAACAGTCCAGATGTGGCTCTCCGGCTGCAATTTGCCAATTTCTGTACTAGTTGACTGAAGAGCATTCATATTAAACTCCTCTACAACCTCACATCATGGATTTTATTAGTATTGATAATGTGCATTTTATTTGGTTATTTATTTTGAGTTGGAGTCTCACTGTTGTACAGGCTGGAGTGCAGTGGCACGACTATGGCTACTGTAGCCTTGACCTACTGGGCTCAAGTGATCGCTCCACCTCAGTCTTCAAAGTAGCTGGGAGGATAACCCCTTTGGGTCCCCTCCCAATATGGGAGCTTTTCTGTCCTTTCAATAAATCTTGCTTTCAAAAAAAAGAAAGTAGCTGGGACTACAGGCATGTTCCACTATGCCTGGCTTCTTTATTCATTTTTTTATTTTAGAGATGAGTTCTCACCATGTTACCCAGGCTGGTCTCAAACTCCTGGGCTCAGACAATCCTCTCGCTTTGGTCTCCCGAAGCGCTGGGATTACAGGGCATGAGCCACCACACCTAGCCCTATAATGTGAATATTGATTACAGAAAGCACATTCAACAAAGATGTCAGCTTTATTTTTTCAAGTCTTCCAATTCAAGTAACGTTAGAAAAACAGTTCTATCATCGGAAAGTTATTTTTACAAGATGGTTTTTGTGTTGAGGTTTGTTCTGAAATCCAGCTCTTGTTTTCAAATTCACTGGATGTCAAATGTTCACATTTCCGGTTACTTGAGTGCTTACTAATAGGAATTTTATTGCTTATGTATAATGGTGAGGACAAAACGATAGTTGTGAATATAACTAAGAGGAATGTTGAGAGAATCAGAATAGGGAAAAGAAGACTTGGCAGGGCAGGGTAGGTGCCTTCGTGTCCTGCAGTGAGAGGAGACTCACTTTGCTTTATTGATCTCCCTCCTATTAGGTCGTTGCTGAGGAGAGAACCAACTACACTACCAAGACACAGTCTCTACCCTTCAGGAATGTACACTGTGGGTGGACTTGGAGTGGGTAAGACCAATGAGTAACAGGTGAATCAGAGAAAAATTCACCAGTTATAAAGACCTTTCTACAGTTACAATGTCTGAGTTGAACTTTAGCCAGGAAATAGAGAGAGCTCACTAGCCCCGGAAATAATCAAGAAAGACAGGATAATCTCCAGTCAGTCTATTTATTAGAACAATTTCTCAATTAGGAGGAACCTTCTCAATCCAGATCTGATGCATGAGGTCATAATTTACAAATTCAATCAGGTCTTGGAAGAGAGAAAATACCAGATTATACAGATTATACTTACTTAGCCACAAGGCCTTGTTACTATTCATGCACAAAATAGAGTATTTTTACGTGTCTGCTTTTTTTTTCTGTTTCAAGAATTCACCAGATTAGTATGGTCATTGTCTTCCCAAAGATGTTCCTTAGGTTTTGATTAATTTATAAAAAAGAATGAAGCATTTGTAAAACCATCATCCCTTTGTCTCAAATTAGAGATCAAAGAATAATCTACTTTATTTAGAAATCAGAATGTTTAAAATTTCACAAATCATTTTTTTTTTTGCTGACAGCTTTAAAATGACACAAATGACGTGAATGACTTCCAAGCTCTTTCAGTGTCCTGGTTATTTTCCCTATGAATTAAAATATAAATGCAATGAAAATGAAATAACAATGGCACCTCAATTCATTGATATTTATTGTCTTTTATTTATTGGTTAATTAGTCATTTTTTTTTTTTTTTTTTTTTTTGAGTTGGAGTCTCACTCTGTCGCCCAGACTGGAGTGCAGTGGCTGCTCCCGGCCACCGCAACCTCGACCTGCTGGGCTCTGGCGATCCTTCCGCCTCAGCCTTCCAAGTAGCCGGAATTACAGGCGCGTGCTACCACGCCCAGCTAATTTTTTGATTTATTGTAGAGATGAGGTCTTGCTGCCCAGGCGGGTCTCGAACCCGCGGGCTCAGGCAATCCACTCACCTCAGCCTCCCAAAGGCGCGGGATTACAGGCTGAGCCACCGAGCCCGGCTAATTAGTCATGTTTTAAAATGTTAACTTCTAAATGAAAATGGTAATTATCTAAACATACACGCCAGTCTACTCCACTAACTCTAAGTATGCTTGAAGCCATATATTTTCCTGACACTCCTGAAATAAAGTCACTACTTTCTAAGAAATGTTCTGGAATACCAGCCGGAAATATAGGGAAGCACTCTAGAAACTCAACAATGTGCTTTTCAATAAATGCATCTGTCACTCAAGGGTAAAACTTATTTAACTGTTGTTATGTATTTTAGTCTTTTTAAGACTGAGCCAATTAAGTTGCTGCCTTATGTTTGTGAGTTACTGAGTTTCAGGAACACTGTCTATGCATGCCAGCAGTTCTCAATCCCTTGTAATAGAAATCAAGTTGGATTCAAGAGATTTATGACTTTCCTAAGAGAGTATTTTCTAAAGGGGGAATGAATAAGAGTGTGGATCATCTAGCATCATCTTTATGTGCCTAATCTGTGCCCACGACTGTGCCAGGAATTGGAGAAGAACAGATAACATATAGTACTCCCACCCTACAGGGGTGAGGGCAGGATTGTAGGTAGGGTAGGCACCAGGTCTAAGACTGGATAGGATCAGAACAGTGTTGGGGATGATTTTGTGTAAAAAAGGAAATGACAGAAATGCCAAAGGAGAGATGATATGAAAGCTCAACTGTAAAGACTGAGGGAGATTTTGATAAACAAGAAATAGGAGTGTGTTTAGAGTTGAGATTGGCAGCAGCAAAGGAAAGAGCATTTGAGGCTGAAGGAAGAAATGAGGGGGAACTCAAAGGGTAAGTTGAGGGGAGAGATAATATCCCTGTGTGCCTGGAGCAAAGGAAGTGACATCAAGAAGGAAAAGGAGAGGGGTATAATAGGAGATGACCCCAGATATTAAATTGGAGCCAGTTTTCCAGAGATCCCATATGCTAACATTTGGCATTTATTCCAGAAAAATGTGGATGCCATTGGAGATTTCTTGGAACCAGGATAGCCTGATTAAAGAAGGTGGTGAAAGAATTTCTCATAGGCACCTTCACACCAGCATTATAAACTTAGGGGAGGCTGGGATTCTTCTGAGGTACCAGATCTCTAAATTACCTGCGTGACACCCTACCAGTTCCGTATAGGTTGTTCTGTGTTATCTCAACTCGGGAGTCTCAGGGTGTGTGTGACAACATGGTTAGAGGGTCTGACGAAAACTGATGCTTGGTTGAGAGAAATATTAAGAGGATCTCAAAGATAAACAGACATAGTCAGGGGTTTATTTGTTAGACTGGATACACAAAACTGTAAGAACAGGATCTTCATCTTCAAAAGACTTTCAATATAGAAAAGCTGGACCAATAACAAAAACACAGCTGCAAATGTAGATTCAATTATATGTTTACATTTGACTCATTCATTCAGTCAATTAACACATAAATATGCATCCATGTCCACAGTGTACCAGGAACTCTTTTAGCTGCTAGGGCTAAACGTCAAAGAAAGAAGGAGGTATGACCACGACAACAGAATCAACATGGATAAATAGGAAGAGCTGTTTAAAAAGGTTCCAAGAGTTGTCAGGGAGTTTCCAAGTTTTAACGAACAAACTACAAGTGGTGTTCAGAAAAACATAAGGTCCCATATTAAAAATCTATATGTATTTTCAGTCACACTTGATAAAGGGTTTTGGTTTTTAAAGGCTATTAAATTGGCTGTCACCTTGGAACATATTTAATGAACGTAAGATTTAAGGAATGTAAGAAGCAGCAAATGACTAAGGATGAACACAATTGTTAATCTTCACGATGTACAGTTTATAAAGGGAGAGTATGTGGATGGTCTCACATATGAAATTAAGGCATTCCTTGTCTCATCATTGATGTCCTAATTACTTAGGTCACCAGATAATTCAGTCAGTATCTAGAAAAAGAGGATTTAATCCTTGCTGAAAGATATGCTTCAACTTTAACTTTATAAGAGATGACATTACATAGTCCTGCTTAAGGAACTTGCTCCTTTTATGAAAGTCTAATCTACATGGCATTCTTCTCTTTATTGTATATCCCTGTCCCCAGAGCAAGTCAACATAGCTACTAAAAAGTGGTTATATTTTAAAGACACATATATTCAATGTCTTACAATACCTTTGAGTTAAAGATCTAAAGGTTAATTTTCAGATGTAAATTACACAGGTACCACTGGTGTGTAACCTAAAACTATCATCAGGTACACCTTTTCCCACATATCAAATTTGCTTGGCAGCCAATAACAAGACCTCAGCCCCTAAGCTGGCCATGATTATAGCCCAGTTCAGTCCTCTGTGACCAGGTCGCATTTTCATACGGTTGAACATGAGGGTCAAGCCCAGGCACTCTTCAGCATGCTTAATTGACCTCAGATCAATTCCGTAGGGATAGGCCTAGATGGGATGATAGAGGTGGAGGTAGCAGGGGGTAAGGGAGGGGGACAACTCTCATAGACTGTAATGGCTGCAGGGGTGGATCTTCTGTCCATGATTTAGCCAGAGGCCCTGTGGCACCCTCGTTAGTAATATGGGGTAAATCAAACATTCTTTCCCATTCATTCCTTTAATTTCTTGTTAATGGGCTCCATGGAAAGGATGGAATAAATAAATGTGAATCGTTTTCCATGAGTAGTTTTCATTATGATCCAAACTGGGACATTTTAAAAGAGAGATAGACAAGGGAGGGAAAGTACTATCAGTAGTTATGCTGGACAACTGCCAGAAACCAGAACTGTCCTGAGCAAACCAGGAAAGGGTCCCATTCCTGTACTTAATGAGAAACCCAAAGATTCCATTCTCACTATTCCAGTAAAAACATTATTTAGGGCCGGGCGCAGTGGCTCAAGCCTGTAATCCCAGCCTTTTGGGTGGCTGAGATGAGAGGATTGCTTGAGCCCAGGAGTTCAAGACCAGCCGGGGTAACTTGGTGAGCCCTCGTCTCTACAATAAATCAAAATATTAGCTGAGCAAGGTAGTGTGTACCTGTAGTTCCAGCTACTTGGAAGGGTGAGGTGGAAGGATCGTCTGTGCCCAGCAGGTTGAGGCTGTGAGTGTGCCACTGCACTCTAGCCTGGGCGACAGAGTGAGACTCTGACTCAAACATATGAACAAAAATCATTATTTAGATGATCATTTGCCCATCCTAACACATACCCCTTAATGAGTACCTATACTCTTATTAACTTTAATGCATACGAAAGAGAGACTTTGCAACCATTCTAGTTGATGAATGAACTTGTTCATGGCATCAAAATTCTCTGTGATCAGTGCTTCACCTTAGCTTAAGCCTAAAAAGAAATAATAGTTCTTTATTCTCATCAAGTTCAATTTCTTTTTTTTCTTTTTTTTAACGCAGCATTTATTGAGAGGGCAGAAAAGCTCCCACAGTGGGAGGAGACCCCAGGGGGTTGCCCCATCAAGTTCAATTTCTATTCCCCAAGTCAACTGGCTGGACAGGGCTTTAACTATGATTCACTGTGATCCTAGTGTGTGGGTTAAACAAACAAACAATTTAATTAGATAGGGGATTTACCTTGAGAATATTGGAATTCTTATGAAAAGCTTCAAGCAAATAAAATGAATTTCCAAATTCTTAGGTATCACTATTAGATAAGAACAGAGAGACACTAGAGAATCTCCAAATGAGAAATACTGGGAAATAATCTAGCCTTATGTTCAGAAATTGAGAAGATTAAAAATGTATTTTGATTTCCAACTACTATTTGAAAGTACAATACCAGCATTAAAAAATGTACCAATATTCAATGCTAGAATGAATTAGCTAGTTAGAAGGCTAAGATGTATTTTTTAAGCATATTTATGATAAAGTAGGTATATGTTTGAAAAATATAATGTATGAACAGACATACTCCCTCCCAAAATTAAAATTTAACTCCCAGATGGCATGGATACAGTTAACGCTGAAGCTCTACAGAATTGTCAGAATATATTTGTGCTTTCATATGCTAAGCTTAAATGTAATGTCGATATAATCACAGAGGGAGAATACACATTTGTCCATGTCTGATTATCTTTCATAAAAATGCAAAATATATAGAAAATATTCATAGTTGCCAGAAAGATAGAGTTTTGGTTTTAGAAATACTTTTGTTCACCTAAAGAGCAGGAATCATAATGTATCACCATTACATTTTTTTTTAAAGAATGATAGTTCTGCTATGAGGCAGAGTTAAAAAAATATATTACATCAGGATTATGTTTGGTAATTAATTTTTGGTTGTTACCGAAATGTGTGTCATAGCATCAATACCAAATATACCCAGGATATTCTGGAATTTTTCTTACAATTATGTAGAACTTAACAAGATATAATTTCATTTGCACCGAGCAGAGTTAATCTGTATAGAAAAACTGCTCATCAAGCCATTTTATTATTGAGCTCATTAAGTTTACACTTTAAAAAAATGAAAAGTGTTCAAATTTCCAGTGCGGGAGGGAAATCCTCTCTAACTGAACTGTCTGGAGGGAAGTGCATCCGTCAAACTGTCTTCTTCCTTAATCATCAGTTAATGTGACTATTAACAAGATATTTTCTCCAATATGTGCTTCCATTAGCATAATTCTGGGCCCTAATTACCTTATGCTTTTTTTCATCTCTAAATATCTGATATAAAAATTGCAGCAGCAAATAGAATCGGTGGCCTTGCTATATATATTTTTTCCAAACTAGTCAGAGACGACATTCTTTTATGTGTCTTCTAATTCAGTTTCCTTTGATTACTTCTTAAGGCTTAAAAAAATACATATTATAAAAAAAACCTGAAATTCAGTAAGGTTGAAAAAATTAAAATCACTTCTAATTCTGTGAGTCAGAGATAATCTCTCTGGACATTTTATTGCATTTCATTCCACTATTATTGTGAATGTGTTATATATTTCATTATTTTACAGGAATAAAATCATACTTTTTTTTAACTAGCCATTGTTTGGTTAATATTTCTCCATGTTTTTATTTCTTGAATAAATAATTTATAATGGCTACATACCAGGTCATTAGGAATAGACAATATTTTAAAATTACCTTATTTTGAAAATCTTTTAGTGTATTTCTAATTTATTTTGGTTATATATTTAACTCAATAAGTGAAATATAACAGTATACATCTACAGTTGTAATATATAACTTTTTTTTTTTTTTTTTGAGTTGGAGTCTCACTCTGTCACCCAGACTGGAGTGCAGTGGCCGCTCCCGGACACCGCAGCCTCGACCTGCTGGGGCTCGGCGATCCTTCCGCCTCAGTCTTCCGTGTAGCCAGAGTTACAGGTGCGCGCTACCACGCCTGGTTAATTTTTTGATTTATTGTAGAGATGAGGTCTCGCCTGCCCAGGCGGGTCTCGAACCCGTGGGCACAGGCAATCCACTCACCTCAGCCTCCCAAAGGCACGGAATTACAGGCTGAGCCACCGAGCCCAGCTGTAATAAATAACTTTTAAAAACTTTGAGTATTTTCTTTGGATAAATTTCTGGAGGTGGCATTGTTGGGATAAATGGTGAGATAATTTCAGTGTTTTTAACTAATTTTACAAATTCCTTTCTCCAAAAAATTGCTTACAGGTAGGTGAAAAAAGTACAAGTTCTATAAGATTTTTGTAAAGTCCGAATTTAATGTTAAGATTTAATTATACATCAAATACAAACTTGAAATTCTCAATAAATAGGTTTCCTACCTTACGTCAATAAATTATATACAGATTGAGTTCTGCAGATTAGAATGTTGAAAAACACATCACTCTTTATTTTTATTTATTTACTTATTTTTTGAGTTGGAGTCTTACTCTGTCACCTAGACTGGAGTGCAGTGGCCACTCCCAGCTACCACAGCCTTGACCTGCTGGGCTCCAGCGATCCTTCCGCCTCAGCCTTCCAAGTAGCTGGAACTACAGGTGCGCGCTACCACGCCCGGCTAATTTTGATTTATTGTAGAGATGAGGTCTTGCCAAGTTGCCCAGGTGGGTCTCGAACCCGCGGGCTCAGGGAATCCACTCACCTCAGCCTCCCAAAGCATGGGATTACAGGCTGAGCCACTGAGCCTGGTTAACACATCACTCTTTATAAAGCATACAGTAAATCTGTTATCCCTATGTCTCTGAAGAGAACTATAAAAATAACTTTTCCAAATATTAAAAACCCATACATTTATATATAATTGGCTTAACTTGTCTCATTCTAAACAAATTCAACTTAATTTAGCAAAAAAGGATAACTAGATTTTTCAGTGAAGTATTGTTTTCTTTTTTATAATTTTTTTCAGTTGACATTTGACACAATGCAATAATTGTTCAAATCTTTATGTTTTATATGATCTTTATATTTTAAATATCTCAAATTTGAATCTAGATTATATGAGTGAAAAACCCTATCAATTTCATCCTTTCTTTAACAATACTAATTTTTTCTTTATTTTAGTAAATAGAAATTCACGCAATAACTTCTTATAACTATAACTTCCAAAAAATAACTATGGAAAAGTATCATATATTTACCAAACAGACACATTCTATTTAGGCACCAATACTTCTGTTTAATAGACTATGGAAAAATATGTGGATGCTATTAAAATAATTTGTGCACTGGTAGTTTTTCTCTAACTCAGTTTTATATAACAAGTTATATAGATACAGATATAAATATATATTTATTTGACTGAATTAGAATCCCTTGTCAATACACAAAAATGTTATCTAATTGACTTATATATCTAACTTAGTGGCTCAGTATTGTGAAAATACAACTAACACTGACAGAACAAATAAGCACAGAAAATTAACTGTTAATGCTGATTAGAAAAATTCAGTAAAATAAGTAAAAAAAAATTCATTTACTCTTGGTTGAAGCAAGAAGAGTTCATTTGAATCAACTCTAAGTTTTCCTTATTGTGAATACTGAAAAATGTAAATTGGGAAAATGTGATTATTTTTGCTGAAGCCTTTTTCAGTGCTCAAGGTGTGAATGTAGAGTGAAATTCAAATGCAATGGGTTCCAGCTTTGAATCCAAATCATTTCTGATGTTTCAGGAAAGAAAGAGATTTGAATCAGCATGATCGTGAGGAAGAAATACATTTCGTTTTGTGAAATTGCAATCATTATATATATTAGTATAAAGTAGTTTTTCTCTAACTCAGTTTTATTTTAAAAAGTTATATGGATACAGATATAAATATATATTTATTAGATTGAATTAGAATCCCTTAATTAATATATAGTAATTATTTTATTTCATACTGGTACCAACTATTAATTGGCTCTTAACAATGGCACGGTTTCACTTGCACGTGTGGAAAAATAAAGTGATTAATTACTCTTCACCCATAGTGCAGAATGTTGGCTTTGTTTAACTCAGTTCAAAAACACTTCATAAATATAATGAAAAAAAATTCAAAGATTACATTGGTTTATATCAGCATTTTACACATATATACCTGAAGAAAACACATGAATATGACTCAATGAAAAGACATTGGTACTATAGAATTGATATGCAACACAGGTTTCTTTTGTAAATAACAACAAATCCACACTTTAACTGCAAAGTGCATGTGTGTTCATTTGTGTTTATGTATGTGTTTATACAAGCATGTGAGTAGAGACACAGGTTAATTTAAGTTCTCTGGCTAAAAATTATCTTTCAAAGTGTCATCTTTACTTTCTTCTCTATTTTGTGCTCTACTCTCTGCCTTTACATTTTTTTGAAGTTATATACTATTACTCTAAGGAGAAATAAACTAAACATGCCGTTTACCAGCACTCTAAATAATGAGACAAACAAAACATTTTTTTTCTTTTTTTTTTTTTTTGAGTTGGAGTCTCACTCTGTCGCCCAGACTGGAGTGCCGTGGCACGTTTCCGGACACCGCAGCCTCAACCTGCTGGGCTCTGGCAATCCATCCGCCTCAGCCTTCCAAGTAGCTGGAACTACAGGCGCAGGCTACCATGCCCGGCTAATTTTTTTGATTTATTGCAGAGAAGAGGTCTCGCCAAGTTGCCCAGGCAGGTCTCGAATCTGCGGGCTCAGGCAATTCACTCACCTCAGCCTCCCAAAGGCACGGGATTACAGGCTGAGCCACCGAGCCCGGCTACAAAACATTTTTGTTTGTATAGAAGACTCATTTTTTTCACTTGGAAATCACAAAAAACCAGGTTCAAATTCAATCTCTGCTATTTCTCAACAGTATGAACTTGAGCAAGACTTTTAAACCCTCTGTGAGTTTCAGGTTTCTTCTCCAAGATGACATCATACTACTACCCTTATTGAGTGGTCATAACAAAAACTAGGTATAGGATAAACACCGGTTTCCTTCCACTTAATCATTTTATTTCACACTGGCACCAACTATTAGTTGGCTCGTAACAATGGCACAGTTTCATTTTTACATGTGGATAAATAAAGTGATTAATTACTCCCCATCCATAGTGCAGTAAGGCTTTGTTTAACTCAGTTCAGAAACAGTAACTGGAAAGAAGCAAAGTGGGCTACCCTGGCCTTGACTTGCTGCCAGGATTCAGGAGAATTAAGACACATAGAAAAATTAAGACATTTAGAAGTAAGTAACAGGCAACTCAACAGCTGACAGCCCGTCGAATGCTCTGCCAGAGTGATACTGGTCCTAAATACATAATGGGCTCCCAGAGAACTGACAACACCTGATCACTTTTGGGATTGATGCAGAGAACACATGAAGCATTTTTTTCTAAACATTTTCAGATGTTTACACTCCAAAAAGTGTTGACAAAAAATGTAATTTTTTGCCCACAATTGTAGCCTTCAATGACCCAAGCAAAAACTAAGAGAAACTTGTGCATCCTTATATAGAAAAGCAATTCTCCAAAAACTGGTCACTCAAACGCTTAATAAGTATAAATTCAGTTGCGCTTAAGTATCATTGTCTGTATTAAGAAGAATGAGAAAAAAAGAATGTGTAAGATGAGAGGTAGTCAATGGATGCAAAGCAGAGTAGAAACAAGTAATTGACCGTTTCTGGGAACATGGTGGCTTGCAGGGCCCTTGCCTTTCACCCTCTCCTGATCTGGGTGACTTCTGGGACTCCCCTGACAGCAAAGTGTGGGGAAAGCCCTGGGCTGCACTGAGGCCTTGTGCACAGCACCAGCGCCCAGGGGCATGGGCTGGGGCATGTGAACCTGGGAAGGGCCTCCATGAAGGAATCAGTGAGAGCAGAGAAGGTTCGTTGGGTCCTAAGTGGATGTGAGGAGTCAGCTTGCCCTGAAAGCCAAGAGGGACCTGGTTTGGCTTTCTAGGCCTGCAGTTACAAAGTAGCACAAACAGATGACTTATAATAGCAGAAATACACTTTTTTCTAAGTTCTGAAGGCTAGAAACGTGAAATCAAGTAGTTGGCAGGACCACGTTCGTTCTGAGGACTCCATAGGAGAATCCTTCCTCTTCACTTCTAGCTTCTGGTCGATGCTGGAAATCCTTGGTATTCTTTGGCTTATAGAGGTATTCCTTTAATTTCTATCTCTTGTCATTTCCTGGTATTCTCCCCTGTCTGCCTGGGTGTCCAGATTCCCATCATCTTCTAAGGACACCAGTCATATTGGATTAGGGCCACCTTAATCTAGTATGACTTTATCCTACCTTGATTACATCTACAAAGCATCTATTTCCAAATAAGGTCACACGGTTGGGGGCAGTGGCTCACATCTGTAATCTCAGCACTTTGGGAAGCTGAGGTGGGAGGATTGCTTGAGGCTAGGAGTTTGAGACCAGCATGGTCAACAGTGAGACCCTGTCTCTACAAAAAAATAACATAAAATAAACATGGATGTGGTAATGCAGGCCTGTGGTCCCAGCAACTTGGGAGGCTGAGGTGGGAGGAAGACTTGAACTCAGGACTTTGAGGCTGCAATGATCTTTGATCGTACTACTGCGCTCCAGCCTGGGTGACAGAGTGAGATCCTGTCTCAGAAAACAAAACAAAACAAAAAAGGTCACACAGTTTCCAAAGGCTAGGAGTTCAACACATCCTTCTAGGGAACACAATTCAACCCACAACAGGAACTAAATGGAGCTGAATATCCCCTTTTCCCGCAGCAGTGAGGGCACGGGACATTCCCAAAGCAAAGTGGCTTCCTCCAGGTGCCTTGATGGGGACTGGAGGTCTGGTTTTGGCACACTGATTCCATGTGCTTTCCTTTACTCATCGCTGGGATTCCCCACATGGGTGATGTCCAAAAAAAAAAGACTGCATCCCAGTGAACAAGCACAAAAATAATTACATTATTAAAGGCCTACTTATGGGAGCCTTCCATCAGAGGGAGGGAATTTTGATATGACAATCACTCCACAGGGCTGGTGGGGAAGAACTGCTGGAAGTCAGGGCTGAAAACAAGAAAGTTGACAAGGCATGTAGATTTTTCATTGGGCAGCTAATGCTATAATTCACAAGAAAACCAATTTTCTAAGGTAAAATGCTAGTTTGAAACGCAGTCATTCTCAACAATTAAATGTAAATGGAAAAGAGTATTTCAATGGATGTTTGGGCACAGCAAGACAGCATGTATCAGGTAGCAAAGGGAGGGCAGACTTAGATGCACATTTTCAATGAAACCAGTCGCATGACTCATGGAAGTCACGTGGTAGTCACTCCTGGTGCCCACAAAGATTCCAGTTCTCCTCCTAGGCATGTGGGAGGATTGGAACCTCCTACCCCAACAGGGTAAAAGGTAGTCTGGTGACAATCTTTGGCCAGTGACATATGGGTAGGGCGCTGTTTGTCACAGGAAGAAGCTTTAAGTGTCAGGTTGGGCAACCCCCTCGGGGTCCCTCCCACTGTGGTAGCTTTTCTGTTCTCTCAATAAATCCTGCTGAAAAAAAAAAAAAAAGAGCCAGGCCACACTGTGTTATGCTCACAGTTCTTCTAGGGGTACCTCTGTGTGTCTTAAAGCCTGTGGAGACTATTTGGGGTGATACAGAGGGTGGGATTCTGACCTGAAATCTGAAAAGCAAAAGGGTGCAGAAGATAGGCTGCCTGGCTGCTGATGGAGGGGATGAAGGAGTGAAACCCACGTAGGGATCAGAGCTGTTGGGAAAGGGATGTGAATTTCTGAGGACTGGTGTAGGTGCCAAGAGAATGAGTCAGGGGTGAGGGGCATCCTGGCAAGCAGAGTGTGGCAGAGAGGACTTGGCTGTAGAAGGAGAGGGCGGTAGGCTGGAGGAGGACACATTGCCTGAGCAAGGGAATTCTGAATGAGAGCCCCTCAGAGATGTTGGTCATGGCACCGGGGGTTGGTGTTGGGAAGTCAGCTTACAGTAGTGCCAGCTATTCTGGAACTTTCCTGCTCCTCTCATCTCTCAGTGTCCTTTCTTTCCTATTACCCCACCTCAGTCTTCAATCACTTACACACACACACACACACACACACACACACACACACCCCTCTAGAGGGGTCTGTAGACCCTTCCCAGGTAGCCAAAAGAAAGGTCCTCCTATAGGACACCTTATCTGGAGGGAGAGTGAATAGCTGTAACTTTGAATGAAATTGGAAGCTTTGATGTTATCTTCTGAATAAGATGTCAGTCCAAGGAATTCATCCTCTGTCTAACCTTATATAAAAAGTAGTAAAATCACAAGTATTAATTAAAGACAATGCTTCAAAAATTAAGTAAACTTAAAAATATTTATTACCCAGATATTAAAAATAGATAACAACCAGCGTGGCATGGAATTAACACTAGCAATGTGTGAGATGACACTGGGGGTCACCTGCTGTGCCTTTTAGACATGGAGAGTTGGGAGGGTGGGTATCAGGGGAGAATCTGGGTGGCCTGTGACTGGGGGTGGGTAGAGGAATCATGCTTAAGGCAGATGGCTGTCATGCACCCAGACACGAGTGTATTGATGTTTTAACAACCCATGTGGCTGGCATGGGCTGCCTGAGAAAAAAGACCAAGAAATGGACTTCTCCCATGGAATACCTTATAGCAGAATTGTGGGAACTGAAGAAAACCAGTTTGTGGTTGCGTCTCATCAGTCCGGATTGCTTGATGTACTAGTTATACGTATAACTAAGTAAGCTCTGGCGTCCTTTCTTCCCTAGTCCTTTAGTGAGGGTCTGAGATACACAAATATATCATATTCAATTTTCCTAAGGATGTTCCCCCCAATCAAGTCCTGGGCAAGTGTTCCAGGAAGACAGAGGCAGAATCTTCTGAGTGGAGGAAATGCAGGTGAAGACCCAGTCATTGTGCAGAATCACAAAATCACAGCTTTTCCCCGACTGGGCACATCCAAGGATTAGCCATGATGCTGTTCCATGGTCACAGCTGTCAACATGGTTCATGCCAAATAATTTACACATAACTAATAAGAATGTCTAACTTTAACAATAACATGTGATCTAGAATATCATCAGTTTGAAATACCGAGGTTTTGGATTTACATGCTGGATTTATTAAATAATTAGTTTAAATTATTCATAAATTTAGTTAAAAATGTTTTAAAAATTCAGTACCTAACAAATGGGCTATATCCTTCCATCCTTACTCACCACCAAGGGAAGGGAAAAAAACCCAGAATATTATTATATTCCAAACCTTTCAGAGAGGTTAGATTTCATGGTTTTATTGCTGTTTTATTACTGTTTTTGTTTTGTTTTTGTAAAGTAATTTGGTTATGGTCCAAGTGCTATTGTAGGAATGCAACTAAGAGACCTAATTTCAATTTTTAAAGTTTTTATCTCATGCACAAAAGTGTCTTTGAAAGGTAGAAAATGCCTGTGTTCCCATACTTCTCTTGCCTGAAATATAACTCTGTGTGTGTGTGTGTGTGTGTGTGTGTGTGTGTGTGTGTGTGTATAAATATCTTAGAATTTGGGCTTAGTTTCCAATAAAATTAAGAATGAACAGACCAGGTGCGGTGGCTCATACCTATAATCCCAGCACTTTGGGAAGCCAAGGCGAGAGGATTGCCTGAGCCGACGGGTTCGACCCCAGCCTGGGCAACTTGGCAAGACTTCATCTCTACAATAAATAAAAAAATTAGCCGGGTGTGTTGGCACACACCTATAGTCCCAGCTACTTGGGAGGTTGAGGTGGCAGGATTACCTGAACTGAGCAGGTCAATGTTGCAGTGGCTGTGAACGTTCTACTGCACTCCATCCAGCCTGGGCAATAAAGTGAGACTCCAACTCAAAAAACCAAAAACACAAACACAAACAAAACAAACAAACAAAAAAACCTACCCCAAAATCACTGAATGAAATTGTTTAGATATCTAAAATTTGTTTAACTATCTAAAATTTTATTTGGTGTGAATTCTAATCAACGCACAAACAATTTATTTTCTTGCTTACTATGAAGTCATAAATAAATGTTTTCAATGTTGTTATAAAAATACCATTTGCTTATGTCAAGATTATTTAGAGATACGATTGTTTATAAGAGAAACCTATGCTTAAATCCCTGTATTTGAAAGCAACTTAATTGATTGAATGCTTTAAATGAATAGGGAATTCAGCATCTTTAGGCTTCGACAAGAAGCACATGTGGCTGTATTATCCCAGCCAAAACCCACATTGTCATTGACTGTTCTCGTGTCCAACAAGATTTGGATCAGTCCTTCATCAAGATGTTAGTCTCTGCCACCTAACGTGAACACATAGCAGGCAGTTCTTGCAGAGGCTGGGAGCCATCTGAGGACCACAGGGGTGGAAGCAGGGGTTGCACATCATAGGATAAAGACAACATGAAACAGACTCTGAAAACACCTGCTCCATACTGTCATTTCCAGAGAAGTAAGATAATACATTAGTTACTTGTGCTGGTTTCTCTGTTATTCAAAGATGAAAGATTCCTAATATGGTATTATTGTTCTTTTTTAGATGTTCCTTAATTCTATATGAAATTATATGATTTATTGCTCAGTTACCTATTATCTGTCTCCTTCACTAGAAAATAAGCTCCTTCAGAGTGAAGATAGTCTCTATATCATTCACTGCTGTACTCCCAGTATCTTCTACGTGTCTGGCACAGACATTCGATTAATGTTGACTGTACCTAAGATAGCTTTTGTTGGATCTTCTGAGCAAGATGCCAGTCCAAAGAATTTGTCATCTGTACAGTTGCCAGACAATATGATCTGTTCCAATTTTATTCCAAGAGATTTTGAAAGAGCCCTACCTTTTATAGAATTAGCACAGACTAAGTGCTAGAAAAATTCTTTGCCGACTTAGCAAGGGCTAGATAGTCTACACCTAACTGTGCACATTCCTTGCCTTCTCCAGCACTCTCAACCTATGGATCATCTGTATAAAATGGGTTGCCTCTTACTTTTCTGTGACATGTTGTAAATCTCACTACCAAGATTTTCTTGGGCTACTGTACACGAGACTTGAATCACTGAAAGGTGCTATTGGTAAATTCTACCACAAAATCTATGGAAGATGTTATTCCATATGTTACCATAAAAATTCCTAGGACTATAGTGTTGAGCTATATGTCACATCCAGCAGCAGAACAGTCATAACTCCAAGAGGGTGCCAATAGGTAAAACTTAAGTCTCTTAAAAATGACTCACACTGGTGGAAGGCATGGTATTGTCAATTACCACACCCATTTAGCCAATATCCCAATACTGGGGAATTGCAGGTAGTACATCCCCAGGTTTGCTCTACTAACACTCAGTGCACAGTGTGCTTCTTTGCAGGGCCTTATATAGTTCTAAGACACAATAGGAATTTCTGGAAAGAGCCTGATTTCAATCTTAAAAATATGTTTCAGGCCAGGGATGGTGGCTCAAGTCTGTAATCCCAGTAATTTGGGAGGCCAAGGCAGGTAGATTTGCTTGAGCCCAGGAGCTCAGACCAGCATGGACAACATAGCAAGACTTCTTCTTAAAAAAAAAAATTAGCTGGGCATGGTGGCATGTACTTGTAGTCCCAGCAACTCGGAATGCTGAGATGGAAGGATCGTCTCAACCCAGGAGGTTGAGGCTGCTGTCACCAAGATTGTCATGACCATGCCATTTGATTACCTTGGGTGACAGAGTGACACTCCGACTCAAAAAAAAAAGTACCAAAGCAACCATTTTACAGGTGAGTTCTTTCACATTTTTGGATAAAAAACCAAATTCAATCATTTATCAACATTTGAGAGTGAATTTTGTTCAGGCAGTCACTTTTTTTCAGAATATCAAATCCTGACATGCTAGTGTCGACATTTAAAAACTTATAAATGTATATTTTATATAAAAATTAACTATATCCCCAAATCAAAATATATCAATACAAAATCCTAATATAAATATTCACCAGAGACATCCTGTTTTTCATGTGTGTCTCATAATTGGTGTATGTGGCAGTATCCCTTCACATAATCATCAATATTTTTTCTATATCATCACAATTTTTACCAGTCATATTTTACATGAGAGTTGAATGCTTTCAGGTATCGTATTACAACATCACCCCCTTTTGGAGTAAAGCCATAGCTAGAAACAGGAGCTGTAAAACCATACCAACCACATAATTCTGTATCACCAATTGTGTGCCCAAAGACACACATAGGCAATTATTTTAGAAATGATAATATAGACTCAGCATTCCCAATCAAAAATTAAAAATCTGAAATGCTTCAAAATTTGAAATTTTTTGAGCGTTGATATGACACTCCAAGGATCATTTTAGATCTTTGGATGTTGGATGTTTAACCAGTAAGTATAATGCAAATATTCCAAAATCCCCCCAGAAATCTGCCATGGAACACTTCTGATTCAAAGCATTTTGGATAAGGAATAGGCAGTCTGTATTGCCACTGCATCAGACTAAAATACTAAATTTTTACGGCACACTATTTATCATGAAAGACATATTCAATATAATTTTTATTTATAGAATTCACATGCTCAAGCTCTAATATGTTTTCTGAGTCCTAAAATACACCTATTTTTAATTTGAAAAGGAAAACTGATTAAGACATTCAGACTCAACAACCCATGTGAGTAACACATTCTTTCATTAGAAAAAATAAATGTAGTGGCATATGCTTCAACTTAGCATTATTGTTTAGTTATTTGTCCTCAAACACAATTGGTAACCACAGAACTCCAAAGACCAGCCTTCTCTGTTGTCTGTCCTAATAGTGATACATGCATTCATTTCATGATGATTACAAGGATAATCCCAGGCATAACTGTAAATTTTAAGGCTAAACATGCTTCAAGAAGAAACTTTTAAAGAAATGGATTAGTGTATTTTAATGATGTCACGTCTGCATGGATAAGAATTATTACATCCCTCTGAGCTAAATTCCCTATGCTGGCACAGACAGGATGAAAAGTCAGGCTGTAGAACACCAATTAAAAAAGGTAAACGGAATTCAATATATGCTTTTTAAAAATCCTAGTCTTTTAACTATTATGGCTGATATGGTTTTACTGCAAGTCTCTGAATTAATGAAGAGACTATATTGGTAAATACTAGAAATAAATTTCATGCTCCACAAAGAGAAATTGAATTGCTATGGAAAATATACCCCCAAGTAGAAATAAAATTTTATGATTTTTTCTTTAAAAAAATCTGAAAAACTATTTTTTAAAAAAGTTACTGAAAACATTGAAGTTCAGGGAAGAGCTAAAAACTTTTAGAGGTGCTCCTTCCCCCTATGAAATCTCACTTTCTGAAGTTCAGCTCTGTTAAAACACAAAGAATTCTGTTTGGATTTCACTAATAAATAATGTTATCTAACAATATTTAATTTGTAATTTTTTTATTTCGTTAAAAAAATTTTGGTTTTAAAGATGTGGGGTATAATTCAGGGTTAGGTATACAAATGGTCATTGCACAGGTAAAGTTTGGGCCTCCCTTTGGTCCCCATTTCACTTGAGATCAGGTACCCTTACTGATGAAGTGTGTCTCCCCACCCCCAGCAGTTTCCCACTACTGCCAATCCCTTTCTTGTAGTATTACGATAATCGTTCAGGGTCTGCTTATGAGTGAGAACATGTGGCATGCAAATTCTTTAAAAAAGCAAAATACAGAGCAATACTGACTGATATTGAGACCACTCAATGTTCTATTCATTCTAGGTAGCATTCTGATCTCTATTTAGTAATCTGCACAATATGGGCTAGTTCCAGGAAGAAAAAAAACCAAACTCATTCACAGAACCTGAACTTCTTTTTGAAGTAGTTACTTTAAATTTGAAGAATTTTGAAATTTGAAACACATATAATATGGGCACATAATTTTTGAACTGTATGTGCTTTGAAATGATGTGAAATACATCATTATATATGTATATTATACTGATCAACTCTCAGGTGAAGAAAAGACTTCCCAGAGAAAAGTCTTCCATCACACTCATCAATGTTACTCATAGATAGCTACAGGGTTGAGTTCCTGCTGAGTTTCAGGTGATACATACACATCTCAGACTCTGTCAACTACCCTCACCAGCAGGTGGCATGTTCCCCATTTCACACGCTAAGGACTTGAAAGTGACTCGCCAAGGGTTATAGAGCCAGACAACTGAACAGGAAATGGGAGTTTAAACCCAGATCTCAGGGACTTCAAAACCTGTGCCCTCTGCAAGATGCCGCTCTCCTAAAACACAGCTTCTAACGCTTAACAGACACACAACTACTCTACTCATAAATCATCAGCACCATCACAAGTTAATGTGCGAATAGTGGTGACAGCTAGTACGAGAGGCTCACTTCCAAGACTAAAAACCATGTTAGCAACAGTGACATCAGCAGTCTCAGCACCGGATGCTTCTCCAATGTTTTGCAAAACATTTCAGTTCTTCTTGGAGAAAGAATGTTTTAAGGATGTGAAACTATGTCATTTCTAGATATATTGAGACCCAATTGTAATTTCTTTCCCCTTGTCCCACGATAATCTGATCACTGACAAATGTGTCACTGCTTTTTGTAAAACACACAACTTGGTTTAAGCCAAAATACCAGGGACTCAGAATATTAGACTATTTGGAAGCCCAGAAATCATTTATGACAAATAAAAAGAGATTTCAATCTGTCCTTTTGAAGAATATATAACCCATTCCAGTTCTGTCCATTCGAAGAATATATAACCCAGTATTATTGGCCATGATAATAGCCTCCAAAAGGAAAGCCATTATTAGAAGCAAATTCAAAATTGTACTTGTGTAATTTTGGCATTTTTGTTTTTCATTTGGCAAAAATATAACAAGAATCGCCTTTTTTCTCTTTTATCCATACTTGTATTCTTCCTTTTTAAAGTCATTCTGTTGCATTCTGCTAGTTTTATACTACTCTTCCTGAAAGTCATTTACTAGATGGTGATAGAAGGTTTTTGATAAATGGACATGGCATTGTTTTATGGATAGCTGAGACTCATTCTCTTATGGAGTTCTATTATAAATAAAGATTTGCCCTATCATTATTAACACTTTATAGACTACTTTAAAAAAGCAACAGGCAGAATTAACTCTTCTTAGTAGCAAATTATTTACTTTGTTTCTCTGAATGTGAGTTTTCCTATATTTTCTATAACACTTCCTAGGTGACATTAGAACTCTACTTATTAAAAGCAAATAAAGTCAGGCATGGTAGCTCAAGTGTGTAACCCCAGCCCTTTGTGAGGCTGAGGCAAGAATATGGCCTGAGCTCAGGGGTTCGAGACTGGCTTGGGCAACTCGGCGAGACCACGTCTCTACAATAAATCAAAAAGTTAGCCAAGCATGGTGGTTGGCACCTGTAGTTATAGCTATTTGGAAGGCTGAGGCGGAAGGATCGCCTGAGCCCATTAGGTCGAGGCTATGGTGGCTGTGAGTGTGCCACTGCATTCCAACCTGGGCGACAGAGTGAGACTCCAACTCAAAAACAAACAGAAAATCCACATAATAAAAATCAAATATAATGAGCATAATATTTATTTCATTTTCATACATTCCAAATCAATTTTATTGTTTCAGATAAAACATATATCTGTTTAGAGGAATGTTTTGATGTGTCCGTAGTATGCACCCATAAGACATAATAGAGTAGCTATATAACAGAAAAGTGGTTGTTTGCTTTTTCTTTCCAGAAGAGAAAACATTTGGATTCTCTCTTTAAAAAATGAGAGGATTTCTGAGTATTAGGAAACAAAATTCTGGCAAACAGTTTAACTTCCCGTTTTGCAAAATGACAATGAAGTTGGAGATACTTAGCTTGTTCAAGCTGGATAGGATAGACCTGATCTCCTGGGTTTTGAGATTTTTTTTTTTTGGCTTAGGAGGAATGCATGGCACCAGACTCTTTAAACCATTCAAACATTGTTAGTTAAAAAAAAAAAAAAAAAAAAGGCCAAGCAGAAGACTGCAAAGTGGAGATGAAGTAGATGCAGAAAGCTACCTTATTCAGATGCAGAGTGGGAAAGAAAATTAGTGTTATTTTCCATTTTTGTTTCCAAGGTGAAGCACAGTTGCAAAGAACCCTTATTTTGCCAGACATAGAGATAACACTATTCTCTGGGCCCTTTTCTAATTTTTTTCTAGTTCACTCAATCACATGGTGCATACACTATGATCATGATATTCCCATTGTTGGTGGAAATAATTTGTGCAAACCATGTATATTTGTGTGAGGCCCAATGCCTCACGCAGAATTGGCACGCCCCTATTCTCTCAGGATGAGACTGAATTTGCGTTACATTTCCAAGTACACACCAAGAATTCCTGATTAATGGCAAGAGGTGACATTTAAAGTCCCTTTTAGAGACTTGAAAAGTTCTCTGGGAGTCAGTTCCTCCTCCTTCCTCCCTTCTGCCTTTCAGTTTCTGATGTGTTGATTTCAGATCAATCATTTTGTCATTCAAGAAGTGATCATACATTTCTAACAGAAGAGAAAATAAGGGCACGGGGAAAGATGACTTTTTTCCTTTAAATAATGGTAACTAATGCTTATCAAGGAAGATTTGTTCTGCTCAGAATTAAAGCGATCATATATAATAAGAGCTTAGCATTTTGCTTTCCATCCAAACCAAGAATGCTTGCTCAAGCGCCTTTGAGAAATCATGCAAGATTACTTACGCTATTAGAATCTGTCAGCATAAATCTTCCCCATTGGCAATGGGAATGTATTTATTTATGTATTTATTTTGGACAAAAATGAAACCTTTCATATGCCATGAGAATGAATACTCCTCACTTAGTACAATTAAAGGCAGAGAACTCTTTTCCATTACTATAAATTAGTCTTTGCACAATCTCTGCAAGACTGTGAATCATATTTCAGTCTTACCCACTTGGGTAAATACATTCTTATTACCATCACTCATTTGTGATCTAATTTAATCATCTGGGCAATAGATTTTAATGGGTTTTGCTACTTCTTAATGTTCCCCCAGGGAAGAAGGATTGTGTTTGGCTTTTCTCCCTGCATCAAGGAGAAAATTCTGGTTTTACCCATGTGTGAACTCGGGTCTGCCTGCTTGCTGTGCAAAAGAGGGCATAATGGAGGTAGAACAGAGAATCGTTTTATGGACACCCTCTAGTTGTGCCTGTACTTCATTTACAGCAACATGAAGCTAGGTGCAGATTTGTGGTTTTACACCTGTGTCTACACACAGCTGCTGTGGCCCTGCAGAGAGCTACATCACATGTGAGTTGGGGAGAGTCTTCTCATGCATTTAGTTGCACACGTCTTCTTTCCATCCACAATACCAGTGAAGGCAGCCTCAACCACATTCTGTTACTTAAAAATTTTTTATCATAAATTAAATTATATTTTCTAAAAATATATCCAGGGTAACAGTCCAGGAACTATTTTTTATAGATAATCTCAAAACTTGGAATTTTCTAGATGCAGAATTGCTCTATATGTCAGTTGCAAAACTGAGAGACAATATTAACTCAACACATGCATGACAATTGACTTAAGTCATCATATTGGTGCATGACATTCTCTTTAGTATTACACCTACTTTTAAGATACCAAGAGGTAATATCATTTGTTCAAGGTCGCAGAGCTAGTGGGTGGTGGGGCTAGGATGCTTGACCCCACAGTTGGAATTTTTTCCTACTGTATCTTTTTAAGAATCTGAATATTCTTTGATTATTCCTTGGTAAAAATCGAGATAGATTATCTGTAGGTCTTCAGGGTCATGCTGACTAATCAGTCCCCAAAGGAAGGTATTTTTGGTCAGTTCTCTGTCATGGCCAGGACACAGGTGTGCAGGATTCTTCAGCATCATGGATGACTTTAAGACCCAACATCATGGCCGTCAGCTCCTTGCCTGGCTCCTCTTCGTGCCATGGCAGCTGTCCACTGGTGTCTACTGTTTCCCCTCTGATTGTAACCCCTTCTACCCCCAACTATCTTAGAAACACAACAGCCATGTTAGCTGATGAGAAGCAAAGCACTGCAGTGTTACTTGAATGTGTAATTCCCTTAATGAAAACTGGGCAGATATGGTTGGGAAGGCAGAGGCAGAAACCAAAGAAACAGCAAATCCTCTGGTTAATTATCTTTGTGAATGGGGCCAGGGGAATAGGGGTTCTGCAAGAAGTTAATAATTGTACCCTGACATGGCCATGCACATTTAGGGAACACTAGAGGTTCGATCTCCTTCTTGGAGATTCATAAGATATCATTTGAATACACACTATGGTACTGGTCTAACTCAAAGATGTGCTATAAGGAAGTAATAAATGAGGGGACAATCTACTGAGACAATACTTGGAAAGGGCTTAGCAGAGCACTTGACATGAGTTAAACGGCATTACAAATTTTTGTTTGTATTATTGTTATTTTACTATAGAGTTAAAAAATTTAAACAATTTAGTGCAACAATGCTGCTGATGATAAAAACCACTGTCTTCAAAACATGAAGACCAGAGTCCTAGATTTTCATTTAGATCTTAGCTCTGTAACAATGTGGCAGTCTTAAATTTGCCACTTTATGTTGAAAAAATAAGCAGCACCTTAATATTAAAACCCCACCATAATAAATTCTATTTGCCAGCATTCAGAGGAAAGGTAATATTTTGTCTTATTAAATACAATATATTGAACAATAAAGATAGTCGCCTTTTTTGTGCCTTTTAAAGTCAAGAAAAAAAGTATCAAGTAAGGGGACAAGAAAAAAGTATCAAGTAAAGTTGCCTGGCTTTCATACCCTGTATCAGCATATACTGCTAAATTCTTCTGTTTTAAGAATAAGAAAAAAATGTTCCAGATAACTTTTTAATTTTTCTACCAGGCAAAGAAACCACTTTTTCTCTATCTATCATGAATCCAAAAAACTTGAAGAACGATATTAAAAGATATTTCATTTAGAACTTTAAGACTCGGCAGGGTGCAGTGGCTCACGCCTATAATCTTAGCACTTTGGGAGGCAGAGATAGGAGGAGTGTTTGAGACCAGGAGTTTGAGATCAGCCTGGGCAACAAAAATAGACTTCATCTCAACACTAAAAAGAAAAAGCTGGACCTGTTTGCACTTGCCTGTAGTTCCAGCTACTCGAAAGGCTAAGACAGGAGGATCGCTTGAGCCCAAGAGATTGAGGCTGAGGTGAGCTGTGATTGTGCCACTGCCCTCCAGCCGGGGCAATATGTGAGACCCCAGACTTAAAAAACAAGCAAAAACAAAGCAAGCTTTAAGACTAATGACAACAAAACCTTAGTAAAATTCTACGTGGAAGGACTTGTGTGTACACTTGGCAGTTCATTTAGTCAATATTTTACTTTTGTTTAATTTTTCACTTTTATAAATATATTTAGGCCAATGTCATGTTGCAAGTACCTGCAAGTGAATTCAGATCCTACAATTTTCTCCTCACATCTCACAAACTTGTGGTCAATCAGATAAGGTATCTGATGGTTAATATCGCAAATAATCTGATAAAATGTCTATTCTTATATTGCAAAATTCATGCTTATAATTTTGATGAAGCCAAACCTTTCTCAAACAATAATACTGACCCATCATTCTGACAAGATCACCCAACTGAAATGGAAAGAGCTCTCAGGTACCTTTGGCAACAGATTTAATGGTCTTATCTCCAAAACTTTCTGCCCTCAACAATTCTTTACATATACAGTCAGAGGGAGCCTCCAGCACAGGGGAGACCATGCATTCCTTGCCCTCAGCCCCATAAAAATCTCACATCTCATGCAGATCACAGAGCTATTGATAGAATTTAAGCTGTGTCAGGAAACAATAATCTAAGAAGAAATTAAAAACGGAAGACCTATGGAAGAAATTGAGTGGAAGAAATGCAAAGAACAAAGCTTGCAATTCACACTAATGTTTATCATCTGTTTTCTTAATTGTCAAGCCCATTTCTGAATTTAATTTACATCTGAATAACCTAAATGCTGAGACAATAGACATCATTCATATTTTAATACTGAGATGTCCCCAACAACCAAATGTGATGTTCTACCCCCAGTGGTGGCCTCTTCACATGTCTCTACTTGTTGCTGGATGTGGTCCTCACTCAAGCTATTCCAGTCAGGTTGGTCTCCTTCCAGCACCCCAGGGCATTTGCACTTGCTACTCCAAGTACTTCCCTTCAGACACAGCCCACTCCTTCTCTTCTTCTTATAGGACTTTACTCAAATATTATTTTACCTCAGTTGGCTATGATATATAAAATCACACCCTTCCCTTCACCCCGTTCCTTGTTCATCTTCATTGTTCTTTATGGTTCTTTATTTTCTTTCTCCCCTCACGAGGTGTAATCTTGAAGGTAGCGACTTTGTCTGATTTATTTAGAGCTGAATCCTGAGCCACTACGAGTTTGTGAAATCACAATATCCTGGATAAATATATCTTCAGTGGATACACATAAATAGATGAGTGGAGCATCTTCACGTCTCATCTGCATGTGAACTTGGATACAGAAAGCAGAGAACACACAGCTCCAATTAGTCCAAGCCTAGCCCTTTCACTAGAACCTGAGACTTAGTGAAAATACATACCCGTCAAGTAAGAAACAGACCAGCTGGGAGTAGTTCCACTAAGATGTTGAGGCAGCAATTGTTTATGAACTTCTCAGCTATTAGAGGCCAGGTGTGTCTCAATTCAGTACAGTTTCCTGAAGTCTGGATTGACTTTTACTTGGGGTGGTCTAAGGCCAGAGACATCAGGTCAAGCTTACTGAGGATGTGTCATCTCTGTCCACCAATGTGTTGACCCAATTTGTCTTGAGCATGTTCTAGTGCCATTGAACAGGTATCATAAAATCACTGACTTGCAAAACTGAAATGGACCTTAAGTATTGTTCAGTCAACACTCCTCATACATAAGGAAACAAAAGAGTGACATTTAAGAAAATTCCAAATGTTTGCATTCAAGAAAATTATTCTTGAAATATTTCCTGAATATTTGAAAATTCCAAATGTTTGCATAGAGAAAATTATTCTCCAGGAAATAATTTTAGATTAGAAAGAAATAAGGATCGAGTCATAGCTTCTGAGATATCATGTAGCTACACAATCTGTGTACATTCTAGATAAAGCTTAAAAATTTACACAAGAACAAAGTGATATTAGCATCTCTGTTTCACTATCTTATTTATTTTATGCTACTTGATACCCAGGTTATATTGAGTGCCATGGTCTGTAGTGAACTGACAAAATGTCATCAAGGAAAACAACGGTAGGAGATAACCGTTATCCCAGGTGGTGAACAGATCATGGTGGTTTCAAGGCCTCCACAGAGGGTTACTGAGACTTGGCCTTAGTGCTGAGGAATGAATCTCCCTCTCCTCACTATAATTTGTGACATCTAAACATTCTTCTGCAAGTTTTGCTCCCTCTTTCCAAGTAGAGAGCATCATTTCTGGCCAAGAGAAGACAGCTAAGGATCAGAAAGGTCAGCTTTGATTTTAAGGTCTGGATTGTTTCTTCCTTTCTTCCTGACCTCTTTGGCAGGAACCTAAGGGGAGCTACTTGGTCTCCTCAAGACATGGCCCGGGTTTTTGGCCTTCACTTTGAATTTGACCTACTACAAAGTCCTGATGTGTGCCATACCTCTCAAGTCTCCATCTCCCCGCCCTTTGCTGCCCAGTTCCTGGTATGCAACAGAAAGAAATCTAATAGTGACAATACTCACTATGTGTGGTCTCAGGCTTTAGTCTTAGAATATTTTAGGTATATCTATGGAAGTAAGCTTCTATTTAATTTTTTTTCAGGGAATAGGAGGATATGGAAACAGGCTATGAGAAGAAAAAAGCATCAATAAGAAATCTAAAGCAAAAAAAAGTCAAAAAATAAAAAGTTGTGATAAAAATATAAATGGGAAATAAATTCCATGAGTGGAGTCTTGCAAAGCAACTCTCATGTTACATGGTATTGTGGTTGTTTTTAAGGATTACAGATGTCAACTAAGAAATGCGCTGCTATGATTCTTATGTGTGCCTTAGCACTGGTCAGCAGCAAATAAACAACCACCATGAAATTAAACGAGCAAAAGGACAAGATTACCCACCCAGAAACTGCCTCCGCCCTGTGTGGACTTCACACAGAAGTGCTCCTGTCCTGCATTTGCATACTCCTCAGTCTTGACATCAAGCGTGAACCATCCATCAATCTTAGTCCTACATTTAAAACTCATTAAAAATCTGTTTGCCATTCCTCTCAAAGATTAATCACACAAGCCCAACATAATAGCTTTGCCAATTTAAATGCTCCTGCTTTAACATTTCATTTCAAGTGTACTGTAATTATATTATATTGCTTCTGGCCAAGTTAGAAAATATATTCAAATAATAAGCCTATTTCTGGTATATGATACACTCTTAATACCTTTTCTCGTATTCATTATGTACAAAACTTGAAAATGTACTTGTAATTATCTTCAGAAGTAAAAGTAATCCACCTCATCCATCCATCCATCCATCCATCCATCCATCTCTTAAATTATTTCATCATATAAATATGCATACATTCATAAGGGGAAATGGTTACTTACTCCTTGAGTGGTTGGGATTTTTGCATAACTACTTTTCTGTCATTAATTTGTGTTTTTAATAAAAAATGTTACCAAAGATCTGTCTTTGCTTTCTCAGGTTTATAAACATGTGCATGTGCTAGTAATGAGCTTTCCATTTATGTGACTGCTAACCCAGGCAATCATTTGTAGTTACTCAATTCTAGTCAGTCAGAGAGGGACACACTATCTTGCATAATTTCCATTCCCTAAGTTTTGGCATACTTTTTGTCAGGAAGGTGTCATGATTAAGTCAAATCACTAAAACACTAACCCTTTGGCATGGCTATACCAGATCACCAAGAAAGCATATATGGTGTGTTTCAATATAAAAAAAAATTTATCTTTAAGGATCCTTTATTCCATGAGGTGAAAAGCAAACACACTGACTCAATTTCATATATATATAATAAATTGGAAAAGCACTGAGCAGAAGAGGCAGGTGTTTATGAACTACAGGTCCTCATAAACAATCTTATTTGAAAATGAGAGAGATAATTTCTGGTCTTCTTTTTCATTCTCAACTAAACAGTGAGGCAAGGGCCAAAATTATTGTTAGTTTCAAAGCCATTTTAATTGATTTTTTTTGTATTAGCTTCTGTTAAATGATGGCAACTCAGAGCCAGAATTCACTTTTAAGTTATATTATTTAAAGGTAAATATAAATATATTGGGCATTCTTTTTTATTTCTTCATATGATATTTATTTAGTCCCTACAATGTGTCAAGGCATTTTTAGGCATTGTGGAATTCAGTTGTGAGCCAAACAGACAAAAGTTCCTCCCTTTGTAGTTGGGTTAGAAAGATAATAAACAAAATGAATGAGTAAATAAGTATAAAAATTTCTAGAAGGTGATGAAAAAGAAAACAGGAAAAGCCAGGCCAAGGGTTTGGTTCTAAATAAAGTACTGGGGAAGGGCCTTCACTGAGCAGGGATTGGGCAGGGACAAGGCAAGTTGGTGGTCACTGCAAGAAGAGAGTCCTGAGCAGAAGGAGGCACCAAGTGCATTTGCAATGTCCTAGAGGGAGAAAGGGCCCAAGGTCAGCAAGCCTGCACCCAGGGATGCTGAGGAACAGGAAATGAACTTAGTGGGACAATAGGGCTCCAGACAGGGCATGGCCGGTCACTGTAAAAACTTCTGCATTTACTCTTAGTACCCTGTAAGACCTTGGAAAGCGTCTGAACTAGGAACTGGAGTGATGGCTTGTGTTTTTAAGGATCATGCTGATGTCTGGGAAATGGAAGCTAGTAGGCCAGTGACGGGGCAGAGGTGGGCCAGGCAGGTGAAGAGGTGGTAGAAGTGGCTGATCCTGGCTGGATTATGAAAATAAGGGTGACAAGTTTGGCTACTGGGCAGAATATGGGGTTTAAGAGATAAAAGAGCCAAGCTTGACTCACATGCTGTATGAATTAAAATTCTAGAAATATTCAGTGATGGATTTGATGTGGGTTATTCCACCATCGTGACCAAGTTTATTTTAAATTCAAAACAACATGGAAGAAGAAATACCTTTCTTAGTTACTCTGCATATAGGCAGAGACTCCAGAATGATCTCTCCTTGCAAGTCTTGCTTCTTCTAGCTTAAAGTATACTTCTCTCTTCTTACCCCGCAGATTTTCCCTTTAGACCTTATAATATTCATAACTGTTTTTTTTATCTTTTGGAAGACACATTTCTCTTATGTGTAAAATGACAAAAATATTTTACATTGTCACAGTTATTGTTCACATTGTTATAAATCTGCATAACTTTTCCTATTATACAGTATTAAAATAATCCTCCCTCAAAAAACAAACAAAAACCCCTCAGTCTTTCACTGTACATACCCACTCATTTTTACTTAAAATAGTACAAAATACCCCACACTGAACTGTTCTTTTTTGGCAATCACTTCCTTTCCCAACTGTTACCTTCACAAATTGAGTGCAGTTCATGGGCTGTTCCCAATTATTGTAGATGGACATGGATGTTTTGGCAAGTGGTAAAAAAATCTGAACTACAATAAACACTGCAAGTATGCAGCTGGGCATTCTCACGTGATCTATGTCCCAATTTTAAAATTCAAGGATTAAACAGAGAGACGAAAGTGAGACAGCTTTCCTGTCACCTTTATTTTGGCCAAACTGACTCGAATGGAGATCACTTTTGACTATGGGGCTCCTGATCTGTAACTATTTAGCAGCAGCTACTGAAAAACTCAGAGCTGTAATTTAATATTTGCTTCCTCTTCCAAAATGGCTCAGACCCAGAAAAATGTTAAAACCGAACAAGGTGACTAAATAAACTTAGCAGATTGGTATGGTTTAGTCTCTCCAAAAATAATGGTAGAAAAATAAACAAATCCATCTGGACTTTGTTGTTATTTCTAGGGATTTCATTATAAAAACATGGGTGTTGTGGTAGTTCACTGGGCCTCCTCGGAGCAGAATGTAGTTAAAGGCAACAGTCAACTTCCACCTACAACGTGCAGATGGCCATTTTTGGATAACCCTTCCTAATGGCAGACTTTATGGAAACAGACTTGTGGTACAACTAAAAATGAACCTTATAAAACTTTTATTTTCTAATTTAAAAGGATAAAGCCATTTGTAAATGCAAGAGAATGTTTTATTGTATAGCCATTTACCTGGATAGCAGGCCATTTGAAAGAGCTGCTAATCATCGAGTTCTACATTTTTTTTTCAGTATCATGAGACTTATTTGTCAGTTTAGTAGTAAGTCTCTTCTGATCCATTTTCTTTGAAGAAAATATAGAAAAACAGACTAGTGTCTTCCAAATTCATCAAATCAACACTAGACTATGACACGTAATAGAGGTAAGTCTAAAAGCTGAATTGTTAAAAAAAATACTAAGAACAGTAAGAAAATTTGATTTCTTTTTCCTTCCTTTTCCTAAGAGCTCAATATTGTCAGGAACTCTCTTCCATTCTATTTTGATGTATTTTAAGACCTAATATCTCTTAAAATGACAATCAAAACAATATTTGCTGGAGAGTTTACCTATCCCCATACTCCTAAGATACTGACGAGATGACACTTCCAGACCCATGTTAGTGGTGGTTCTATGAGACCATCAGGAGGAAATTCACTGATGTCATCTCCTTCCTTTATTCTCCTCCCTCCTCCATCAAATCAACTTCTTTTGACAAACTCAATTGTTGGAAAAAAAAAATGTTCTGTGTGATCATCAGATGTCCACATATACATGTACTGCTTCACAAACATCACCCAGGTATAATTAATCATGAACGACACTGGGCCAAGCCAGTTTCTCCAGGGTACCAAGTATCTTGAATGTAGCTGAGAGATGTGGATGGGACACAGCAAAAACCCAGGGCCCAGAACAGCACCCCTCTGTCCAAATCACAAAGGTGGTATCACTCACTCAAGTCATACGAAAAGCTCCTTTGGAAGCCAGCCCAGGAGGCTGGTGCCCACTATTGTCTTCAGGAGATCCATAGCCTGGCCTCTGATGTATAGAGAGTGGTTGTGGAGTCAGCATGGCTGTGCACTCCATCAAGAGCCTTGTGTAACCTGGCTCTCCCAGGCTGGCCTACCTGACCCCAGATATGACTGGCCAGTTGCTTCATGTGTTCACTTCACCCCTCACACACCATCTTCCTCTTCTGAGATGGTTTATGCTTGGCCTAGTTTTGTTTGGAATAGGCTGGCCCTGAGACACCCCTCTGTCTCCCATTTTGGGGCCAGGCTGAGTCCAAGGCTGAGGAGGGCCTTGCATTTGGGAGAACTCAGGGGTGAATGAATGACTATCATGTACATGTCTGTTCTTTAGGTCGGGTTTTACCTTACCCAGAATATTCAATGAATGTAAACAACTTGTGATGTATTCTGGCATTTGAAATATAATTTTTCTTATTTTCTGTTTGTATGAATGAGACAAAATCAATAGACTAAACAAATATGTATACTTTTACTAGATTATAAAAGAAAAAGGACACTTGGGTTTTTGGGAACATCTTTTTACTACGATAAATTTTAATATTATTTAGGCAGTAATTATTGGTGACTTAGTCCCACTGATAAGGGTAGAAGTCCAAAAATGAATTTTGACCAATTAGCTGTATTGTGCAACTAATATGCCTAATTATCTTAAACGCATAGAATTATTTAAAACTTCCCATAAGTATCTTTAAGATCTAACACATACACAGTACATTCAGGGTACAGAAAAATAAATAAGAAAAATCTCATGTCTTTAATTTAGTTTGAAGAGAAGTAGGATAAGATATATGGGATAGATGTTAGAGATAGCACACCATTCTTCTTCTTTTGACTAAAGTATTTGTACATTTCTTCTTTTATTAGTTCCAATTAAAGAGCTAAACAAGCATCAGTGTAAAATGTCAAGCTGGAATCATTACTCCCCTCTATATTAAGAAATGGCAAAGACAGCAGGGAGAATGAGCCTTAAGTACAATTAACACTAAAACCAAACTACTGTGGAATTTACAGGGTGCGAGTCCTGAGATCAAGGTAGTTCCCAAAAGAAAACTAAGAGGTAACATCCTTTGGTATCAGAGTCTTTAAGGATCAATTAGTTCTTCCAGTCAATTGAGATGAGGGTGAGAGAACAAAAGTGATTTTTTAAATGTTACAATCATAAAAACAGAAAATCATTAAGGTGAATAACAAGCTCACTTAAGAATACTTTTGGTTTTAAAAGGGCAGTTATGGGGCACTTTTCAGTCAAAACAAACTCACTCAGGATAAAAATTTGGGGAGAGAATGAAACCACCTCAATGGTTCCATGGAGTCAGTCACAGGACATCATGACCTATCCAGGGCAGCAGGTTTTCTGACCACTCAGCAGACATAATGTCCAAGACATCTATCTACCAGGCCCTGAAATGTCCAAGGAGTGTTTGTACAACACTGGGGTTACTCAAACATTCCCACGAATGGCTTTAATCTTAGGAACTCTACTTGTTCATTTTCAGAAATTCTATACGGTGTCTTTTAAAACTTTATAGCCTCTTATTTTCTTGTTTCCTTCAGCTTGCTCTAGTAACTCAGACTCTGGGATGGCTAATCACTCTGTTTGTTAAATTTGCTGATTTTTCATGGTGACTCACACATCTTGTCACTTGAAATTTCTAACTCTGAGCTCATTTTTGGTGGGGTTTTCTCTCGTTTCCTGTGGGATTCCTGCCTGATCTGCTCTGTGGAAGAGATCTATAGAGAAGTGTCACCTTTGCCTGGGCTATAGCCTTAAGGGTCTCTGGATAAGACTTTAGTGCTACCCTTTCATCTCGGGTTTCTCCAAGACATACACTGCCTACTTGCAGACCTGACCCTCAAGCAGGTCTGGAGTTTGGGTTTCTCACAGGAAAATGGTTTCCCACCTATGGCCCTTGAGATGGCAGGCTTCTCAGCTCATCCTAAATCACAGAGGAGTTGCCATTTACCTCCAGGTACTGTGCAGAGACTCTGTTCCAGCATCCCCCTCCTCCAGCCCCAAATCACATCCTTCCGCCTGAGTAAGCCTTTGGCATCTGATCTTCTTCACTCCTTGATTAATATATCTGAATCTACACCCTTGAGTTTAAGTTGCATCGAGCTTTCATTTTTCCATTTCTGGTGCCGGAAGATTTCCCTTTCTTTCCCAAGAGATCAACTGTGTATTAATATACTTTGGGGAGGGGGTGGAGGTTATATTACGATGGTTTCTGAGAGTTTCTTGTGTGTAGGAAGAAGGCCAGCCAAGATCAGCTTCATCAACCACATTGTTGGAAGTTGGCTAAATCATTATCGAAGCGAGGACATGAAAGCCAGGACCCTCTTAATTCACTCTCAGCACAGAAAGCTGCCGCTGCATTTACTGAAGTCACAGGGCCCTGAGACCTGGATGCACTTTTAGAAAAATCAGTCAATCAACTGTCCATTACAAACATAAATTATCCCATCATGATGGCTGACAAAAGACTGGCTCTCAGTATTGTCTTCTTAAGACCAGAATACCCACAGCCACATTCTCAAGGACAGTCCTTCAGAAAATTCTCTCCTTTTGTAGATTTCTACTCGACTTTCTCAACAGACTGTCTTAGAATATTCTAAATACTTAGACCATTCTGTAAATTTTTTCCAACACTTCTATTTTCATCTTGAAACCCATCATGGTAGGCTTTTCCCTCCTTCCACCACCTTCCAACACTTAACCAAAGGTTAAGTGCTAATTTCAGGACTTTATTTTTATTTTTTTGGTTCAGGCCCTTGGCCATGACTCCTCTGGCCTGCTCTGAGTCTTCACAGGGCTACTGAAGTTCATATTTTTCAGCTGTATCCTTTAAAGGATCCTCAATACAATCTAAGAATATTCCAAACTGCTTAGTGCAGGGTATAACAATTCCATGTTATCTCACACCATTTTTGCTCCCTTCTTTATTAAATAGACTACATATTTTAGAACAGTTTTAGATATACAGAAAAATTGAGAAGATAGCAGTTTCTATTGCCCCATGCTTAGTTTATCCCCTATTATGAACACTTTTATTAATATATATAACAATTATTGAACTAATATTGATCTATTACCATTGACTAGAGCCCTTGGGTTATTCAGATTTTCTTCTTCTTCTCCTCCTTCTCCCTCTCCCTCTCCTTGTTCTTCTTCTTCATCTAATGTCCTTCTTCAATTCCAGGAGCATGTCCAGGATCCAGATTTTATTTAGTTGACCTGTCTCCTTAAGATCCTCTTGACTGTGATGGTTTCTCAGACTTTCCTTGTTCCTGATGACTGATGATTTTAATAAGTGTTGATCAAGTGTTTCATAGAATGTACCATTACTGAGATTTGTCTTTTTTTTTCATGATTACACTGGGATTATAGGTTTGGGAGAGGGAGACTACAGAAGTAAAATGACATTTTCAACACATCATAACAAGGTTACAAATCACCAACATGACATCATTCTGAGCATCAACCTTGATCACCTGGCCTGTCAGGTTTCTCTCCTTTTTTTCCCCAAAACTCCTGATGAGCCAACTTGTATTGGTCACCACATATTGGATCCTGGCACACTCTTGTGAAGACTCTCTCTAAGTCTCTCCTTATTCAATTTCATTTTGTTATTATTTTCCCTTCATCCTCTACCCCTATAACCACCCATGCCTCCTGTAGTCCAACACATTCTCTCTAATGTATTAAATATTTAGTCATCCTATTTATCTTTGCTATACTTATTAGGTAAAAGATGGTATTTTTGCATGTGCCATTTAAAAAACTCATATATGTTATAGTACTTGTTTTTTTTAAAACTTATTTTCAAACAGCTTTATGTTTTAAGGAACTCTCCAGTTCATTAACTTCTGACTGTTTCCTGATAGTCCATAAGATGCATCAGCCAGTCTTCCTTTTATCCATGACTCAAATGAAGGAGACCAGGTTGCTTCCAATTCCTGTGTCCTCATTGAATCCTGTAGCTAATTCCCAGGATGAGTCTCTTTATGGTCCTGTGGGACAATTTCCTTCCTGGATATGCCCAGCAGTGGATATCCTGGCAGCTGGTACTGTCTGCAAGTTGTTTCCAAGTGACTGTACCTACTTACATGGGGTGCTAATGTTTCTTTGTCTATATCCTTGCTGGGATTTAATATTATCTGACTTTCCAATATTCATCACATTGACGTGTATAAAGCTGGACAACTATTGTTTCAATTTGTATTTTTGATTATTCATGAGTTCCAACTTCTTTTCACAAGTCTTGGCATTTGTTTTCCTCCTGCTGTGAACTGCCTAGTCAAATCCTTGGTCCATGATCATTTTGTATTTTGTGTATTTTGCACCCGTGTGGGTGAATAAACCTTTGCTGTATTCTGGATATTAACCCTTTGACAGTTTTACGTGTTGTGATCCCTGTCCCAGCTGCAGCCTTTGTTATGATGTTCTTCCTTAAACTAATAGTCTCTGGTTTTGATAGAGTCACATACATGAAATTCCCTACTCATGATTTGGCCTTTGGGTATCTTGTTTAAGAAATACGTATTTTCCTTATGGCTACTTTATAGTATTTTAGGTTTGTGATTTTATAGAATTTAATACTGAAATAAAATTAATTTTTCTCCATGTAGTGAGCCAGTTTTCACCATCGTATATTACACAACTCATCCTTTAACCTGTGACTTATGATGACAGAATCATCAAATAAGAAGCTCCCTTATGTACCCGTCTGATTTAGGACTCCAGTTTGTTCACTCGGTTATTTGTCTACTAATTCATGAATATTCATCATACTTAAGGCGACTCCTAATAAAAATCATAACTATATAAGTTATAGTGAAGTCGGCAAATGTTTTCCCCTTATCCCTATACCCGCACTTGTCTTTCAAAAGTCAACCTCTTTATTAAGGATTCTTCCAAACTACCCATCTAAATGTACTAATTGTTTAAGTCACTCCTATCCAAACCCCTTACCACCCCTGCAACTCTGTACTCAGGAGAGGTAGCGAAACAGAGAGAAAAGGACAAGGGCTTGGACATCAAACACTGGGTGAAATCTTGGCCACTTATACGCTGCATAACCACCAGCAAGTTACACAGGTCATCAGAGCCCAGGGCTCTTCTGATGTTGGCAAAATAAAATAACAATATTGTCTATTGTCAGACCATTGCCTCCAATGCCTTGCTAAACTGTAGTGTGATCATGTGCTCTCTGAGCTATGGGCAGGCCATGTTTTCTTAAGCTTTGTCCCCCTCCCCTATCTTGGGGAAGTGAATCACCTCTTTCTCTTTCTCTGTCTAATTTACTTTCTAAATAAACTATATTTTCTAATCTAAAACAACAACAACAACAACAACAACAACAACATTAACTGGCACTTATTCCACATTCTCATTGTAACCCTAGGAAGTAGTAAACACGAGTAACCTCATTTTATAGAAAAATCTTAAAACTTGTTTAAACTTCCACAGCTAATAAGTAAGTGGAAGTGTATGCATTTGAACCCAGGATGTTTAAAGATAAAACCTGTGCTTGTATTTTGATGCTACATTCCCTTCTTGGGACCTGGTGAAGTCTGTAAGGTGTTTATCCTTATGCTCAATAATTATTAATTGCTCAACTTCTGAAAGATGGACTAGAGGGTGGTGATCTCAAAACCTCAGCTTGCCCCAGTATCTTTGTGACAACGTCCACTCAGCACTCCACACGGGAAACAGGAAGTTCAGTGTCTTTGCCTGAGCAAAAACATACAAACAATAATACATCTTCAATACGGAGGGTTAATGTTTTTTGCAAGGCCCTGCACTAAGCACATGGGTTCCATAGCTCCTATACAGCTGTCATTCCAATGTGGGAGATGCTTTTGCCTCCCAAAACAGATCTGGCTGGGTCAGAAAACTTCCTCAAATTATGCTAGCGTGGGCAGAGCTGGGTTTCAACTCAGATGTCTCAGTCTCCGAATCCTGTTTTAACTATTATTTGATACAAAGTCTTTGAGGCGTGTTTTAGTTTTTAATTTACTTTTCAATTTTTTTGTTATACAACTCAAATACATCTTTTCTAGTCTAATAAATAAATTTAAACAAATTTCAAATTTTTTCTGTATTCAAAAGATTTATTTTATTTTTTAATTTTTTAACAAGGAGAATCAAGGACAAGTTTTACTCAGAATTCACTGTTTCCCACTTTTAAAAAAATCATAGTGATGTTATCAACATTTGTAAATCACAAATTTCAGGAAAATAATAATGCTTTTGAGAAAGGTATTTACTCATAAGAAATGCTAAACAAATTGAGAGCAAATGTTACTAATTAGTGTGTCCTTTCTATCTGACAGTCACATATTGACTATGATTTTTAAAGACCCAGACAGTTCATTCTATAAAGGCCAAAAACTGGTCTGTTAAATATCATGCCAAAATCATTTTGAGAAAAATTGATACAGAAGCTTGCTGTCCTTGTCAAGACTTAATTTCCAAGTAGGAGTTACCAATGCCAAAAAAAAAAAAAATGGCACTTGCCCGAAGAATAGGAATTAGGTTTAATATACCATTAATCCACAAAGTAAAGCCAAAAGGTATTGAAATTTGTGACTTCGAAACTATTAGGTGGATGCATAAGTTCTAGAGTTTGATTTTGTCATGGCAACACTGCGGTGTTGGGAATTTGTTTATCATCTGTCATTTGGAGTGGCAATGTTGTGCTTGTGAATATGCCTTGCATTTTGCAGCCTTGAAGAAAGTTAGGGCTATTTGTGGGCTAAAGAAGATGTAGTGTCAAGTGGAAAAAAAAAAACGAACACCTGATACACACTTCTGTTTGAGTTTAACAGAGGAGTAAAAGCAGCAGAGGTGGCTCAGAACATGCATGCCATGTACAGGGAGAATACTATTGAGGAAAGCACAGCAAGAAAATGTTTTTTCATCTCCAAGAGGGCTACTTTGACCTGGGTGATTCTCCACATTCAGGAAGACCATCAGGCTTTGATAAAAACTGTTTAAATGTTTTATTCCACAATGACCCATGTCAATCAATCCAAAAATGGACAAATGTGATTAACTGTGACCAGTCAACCATCATACGACATTCGCATTCCATGGGCAACCCAAAAATGTTACGAACTTATGCACCAACCCAATATTAACACTGTTAAGGTGAATACCTCTATGTCTGCTTCCATTTTGTCTGTAATATGGGCTGGCCTAGTTACCTGTCCTTCCTATTACCATATGTGAAACTTATACAGAGACCAGTTAATGTCTGTCCACATTGACACAGCTCCCAGAGAAGGGCATGGCAAGGGCTCAAGCACTCCTGTACATTCCTGAGAGTCAGCAAAAGGTGCACCTCCCCTTATCTCCTATGCACTGCCATTAAGTAGCTTCGGGGCATCCTTGACTTCCCAGTAGTCTGCGCCCAATTAAGTTAAAGATGCAAATCCCCATTTACTTCCTTTTCTGAGTGGCCATAAGTTTGAATAATATAGTATCAACGTAATCATAAGTCTTGTGATTTGTATAATGTTTGTATCCATGTAATCATAAGTTTTGTGATTTGTATACCTTTTGCGTAATGCATGATGTCTTAGGCTTTGTAAACTCCTTTTACTCTATGGCAAGCTTGATGAATACTTCTGCCAGGGGCCCTACTGATAAAAGATATGAGATACCTCTGATACCTAGCACCGGGAAGTCTGAACTGAAAAATGTCACTATGGATAAATGCGGCTAAAACTCAAGTTCTATACAATGCTCTGCTGCTCACATGGTTAATGTATAGGTACGACAACTCTGGACTTATAAAAGTGAGCTGTAAAAACCTGGAGGGTGAGCAGAACCCTCTTCGAAATACCTTGAGTCTGGCCCTACAACTTTTGAGTTCAAATCCAGGGAGCAGGACCAGACTTATTCTACCCCTTTGATTTATTGGTATCAAGGGGAGCAGCTGAGTGTTACTCGGCCCATAACAAAACAATTCAGTCTTTAAATTATTTTCAGAAGCAAACATTGCAATATTCAAAGATATCCTAAAAAGCAACTTAATTTCTTCCCTTTAAAATTAAGCACTGAAGAAGCAAAAGGTATCACTCTTTGGGCTCTCATTTAATACAAGGACTTCTTCATTGTGTGTGTGTGTGTGTGTGTGTGTGTGTGTGTGTGTGTGTGTGTGTGTGTGTGTTTGAAGATTCTAATACAATCCTTACAATTCTTGGACAGTTTTAAATTTTATAAGAACTTTTACTACTGTAAATTCTTATTTTACAGCTGATGAGATAACCATCCACAACTTTGAATGAAATTATCTCATGTTTTGCCACAGCTTTGTATAATATTCTTGGTGTCAGTACCATACATGTCTAATTATTTTATAATTTTGCTTCTTAATTTAAAGAAAATTTTACCTCTCATTAACCTTTCCTAAAATATTCTAATTTCACCCATTTGGTTTTTTCAGATAAACTTCAGATTAATTTTTCTTTCCTAGATTCTTGCTTCATCTCTAATGAACTGTTTTTAAGTCTGAATGTATTTAGGGAGAACTTGCATCTTTTCAATATTCAGTATTTTCACAAATTCCTCTCAGTTACTACCCTTTTATCTTATTACTTCTATATGTTTCTGCATTTAGATCTCAAGCATTTTTGGGTGAAATAACTTCTAAGAATGTTATAGTTTTGAGATCTTTGCACTGTTGCATTTTGAAATCCCATACTGCTAAACTTTCTAACAGGTTCTTATGGATAGTCGGGATTGCTATTGATTGTTGTTTTTTTTGTATTACAGTATGTTTCCTAATTTGAAAAAGATGTACAGTATGAAAGTGTTATGACCGGCAATTATGTGACATCAAGTTCAACACAGAGAAACAGATAAGACGGAAATGTTTCCTAGTCTCATCTAAGAGGACAGACTTTTACTGATTAAATTTGAGTTGTGTCACCTGGCTTCAAAATTTAGCAGCAGGTCAAAATCTTCAGCAGACAATACAAATCGGGTTGGCAGATCTCAAGAGCTAAATCATGGGATTCATTTTATAGCCAGATCCTTTGGCTACAAGACTTAAGGAGAATGGATGACAATTACACTCCCACAGATTTTATGGCACCCAACAAAGGAAAGCCAATTGGAAGTGGGGAGGAAGCAAATGCAAAATCAATAAGCAGCAGCTGTGTCTTGCAGCAACTTTCAGCCCTTCCTGGCATTGACTGTCCATGTGGTTTATTGTAAGTACTAACTTTCCAGAGGCCGAGTAATAAAGTCATAAGCCACACAAGGCATCCCAAGGGCACCCACTCAGCTAAGAATGGGATACTGAGTTATGAAGGGGGCAGCGTTGCTGGTGGCTTCCAGAGCAAGGGAGGGAGTCCAAGCAGGTTGGTTCTCACTACTGCTAAGAAGTTACCGGTACCATTAACAATAGGGGGAAGGAGCTCTATTGCCATTCCCAGAAAAGATGTTCATATCAAGGGAAAGTTAAAAGCCTGTCCTGGAGCGCACTGAGAGAAAGGCACACCACAGGTATTTGTGCAAAACACTGCCCTAAGACCAGCAGCTGAGCTGAGGACTGAGGAGAAAGCTAGCAAGGCACAACTGAGACTACCAGGAGAAAGTCTGAGGTCAGAGTAGCCAAGAAGAGTTTCTGTGGGACCCACTGCTGTTCCAATGGGGTCGTTGGACAAAACCCTCAGGGTGCAAAGAAGTTGCGTGGGTTTCACTAATGGGATAAGTTCAAACATGGCCCTGCCTCTCCTATAATCTCAAGCATCTGCACGATCTTGTAACCAAGCCTGGCTGGAATTACAGAGTTCTTTCTTCTTGAGTAAGCAGTAAATAAGAGCCTGAAGAATAGCATCTATGCAGTTTGAAGCAGAGGGCCCACACAAGGAATACTTGTATACGATCGTGATTTGGTTTACACTGAAATTTGTCTAGAGAAAAACTCCAAACCTTTTAAAATCACAGATTTTTTTACATTCTTCCCATGTAAGATTAAAGAATCCAACGTACAGTTAAGACTTTGTAGCTAAGACTTAATTAAATAATTATTTATGTAGGTAATTACTATTTACTTGTTTAACAATTTAATTAATTGTTAGCCCTGCTTCGAGGTCCTGGAATCAAGGTATTGTGATCCCTTCTCCCCACTCCCCCCCAAATAAGATAGGCTTAGCAAAGATCTTCCAATCTGGAGAGGGGGAACAGAGAAGCGCTTAAACATTGTAACATATCAAAATATTTTGTATAGCAGTAAAAATCAAGGTTTAAAAATGATGCTATTGTCTGAATGTGAGGGCTCACACCTGCCATCCCAGAACTTGGGGACGCTGAGGCAGGAGAATTGCTTGAGTCCAAGAGTTCAAGCCCAGCCTAGGCAGCATGGTGAGACCTCGTCACTACAAAAAATTTAAAAAATTAACAGGGTGTGGCAGCGTGTGCCTGTAGTCCTAGCTGCTCAGGAGGATGAAGTAGATCTGAGTCCAGGAGGTGGAGGCAGTGGTGAGTCATGGCTGTGCCACTGCTCTCGAGTCTGGGCAACAGAGTGAGACCCCTCCTACTTAAAAAAAAATGCTATAAGAGGCTAGAAGAAAGAGAGAAACAGAGAATAATTGCTGATTGGGGAGGTGAGAAGCAAACAAGCACCTTGGAGGAGGTGCTGTGACCTTGACCTTAGACACTGAGTAGCTTTCAAAAGGCAGAGGCAGAGACTAAGGTTTCCTTGAAGGGTAAATCAGGAAGAGGGCACCAAGACAGAAGTGGCCTGGCCATGTGTCTGCTCAGGGACAACAAAAACCATGGTTTGCCTTGAAACACGGATGTGAGTATTGGATGGGAAAATATTTTTGGCCCTTATGAAGTGCTTGTGAAGACCATGATAACTGCAATTTTTCAGGCCTGATGTCATTATATGCATTCAAACTGAGCCCCTTAGGTTGAGTCCCATTAGCTCAGCAAGTTGCCTCTTGCTATTTTCCAGCTCTAGTCATCGTTATTTCCAATTACCTTCCATGGTGCTCTGTAAGTTCTCGGCACCTGCCTTGTGTGCGTGTGTATCCCTGCCCTTCATCGGTTCAGCACTCCCAAGCCATACTTCCATGATACCTCGTGGTCACCCATTTTCACATTTGCCCAGCAAAGCTGAGGTGTCATCAGGAGAACTGTGCTGCCTCTGCAGAGATAATTTCCTGAACCACCAATCAGACTTCTCTAGAAAGCCCTCTTAGGTAGAGGTTATAAATTAAGCATGTCTCAGGCATTACCACCATTCTCTCCATGCTGCAAGCAAGCCAATTTGGCTCACGAGCTGTATTTCACATTTATAGCCTACAAGCGACACTGGATATTGGCAGAAAGTGAGAGAAATTAGAATTGATGACAGTTGTTTTTTGTCAGCAAGATCAAGGGTTTCCGAGATCAGACGACAGCGGGCTCATTCAGGGTAGTATGGTCATAGACTAGATCAAGGGGTTAAATGACTTGTCAAAGCCTGCTTCAATAAGCCATGTTGCTAGGAATTAAATTTAGGATTTGAGATACTCAAGTAGCAGCGGGTGACAAATTTTTACTCCCTTTATTCACCCAACTCCCAAAAATTGAGCTGCTAATTAGCCTAAGACTTAAACATTTCCGTTATGACATTCCAAATCAGTTTGTGTTCCATGGCATTCGTTGTGTACCTGATTTGAGTATGCAAAATGCTTCACCAGATTCTTGCTCTGAAGGAACTTAGAGGAGACGCATATACAGAGAGTTAACTCTAGTCAAGATAGAAGAAATGACCCAACTGGGAGTGCTAGAACTGCCCAGTGCTAGTGAGGAAAATGGTGAACCAGAGACATGGAGACTGAGTAGTTGATTTCATAACATGGCACTGTTTTCAAAGAGTCAGCTGGTGTGGGAGGGCAGAGACTGGCACAATGAAGTCTTTATACTCTGCTTTTTATATTTAAATGCTGGGTCGCTTTGGGCATTTTATGTACTGTGTTCACAAAAAGGAAAGAAATAGGTGACCTCACGTTGCTAAACCTGGGTGAACTCAAACCAGATGATTTTGAGAGACTAATTACTTTGGAAAATCCGCTAAAGGACTTGTAACTCAGTAGTCTTACATGATTAGTGACTTTTCAAAATTTCAGAATGTCTTTCTCACTTCACCATTCTGTGCTCAACTATAATTACCAACAAGGGTTATTACTTAGACAATTGACTAGGTGCCAGGCAACATGCTTTGTGAGTTACATGCACAATTTCACTCAGACTTCTCAATAATAATGCAAGGTAGGTATTGCTATTCACATTTTTCAGATGGCTTAGGAAACTACTCAGTGATACCACGGTCAGGTAGAGGTAAAGTTGAACATAAACCTGGCTAATTCATCCCACCTTTACGTATTAAAAAACTCCACACATCCACATAACCAACAGTCTTTCCGATACTACCAGCTTCCCACAAATTTCTTTTTCTGTAATAATAACGTCTATTTCTTATTCAGTGTGGGAATATGTCCAGAGGCAATTATTTCTGAATAGAGCAAGAGATATATACTAAACTCGCACAATTATTGTTAGAATTAAATTAATATATAGTCCCAAACACTTTAGAAATGTGAAGTGCTATAAATGCTTTAACACTCCTTATAGCAAAAAAAACAACACTAGGCAACTGTACACTATTGAAGTGATAGTTGTGGAATTAGAAAGATTTCTGTGCTTACCATTTCCCTCCAACTTAATTATAATATTGTACAGGAAGGGACGGGTCTTAGTTAACTTTAAAGCACTTAAAATAAAACACTTTTTTAAATATAAAAATCCCATTTTAATGTAAAAGATGGGAATTCATAGTTAAGAATACTAAACTAAGAAAATAACAGACTATCGGTCAATTTATCTGAGTTAAGTGGAATAAGTGGAATGTCAAGAAGAATGAGACTGTGTTGCATGACTGCTTTGTGGATTCTGTCCCATAACTTTATGGGTGGATCTTTTATAACTCACTGTTTTATCAGTAGGTCATAATTTATCCCATAATTATCATGATAATTAACTCCAATGAACCATAATTACCCATTAATTGTACAGGGCCCATTCTTCTTCTTCTTCTTCTTCTTTTTTTTTTTTTTTTTTTGAGTTGGAGTCTCACTCTGTCGCCCAGGCTGGAGTGCAGAGGCACACTCATGGCCACCCCAGCATTGATCCTTCCACCGCAGCCTTCCAAGTAGCTGGAACTACAAGTGTGCTATCACACCCGGGTGCTTATTTATTTATTGATTGATTTAATTTTTTTTTTAACTTATATTATAGAGACACAGTCTCACCAAGTTGCCCAGGCTAGTCTCGAACTCATGGACTCAGGCAATCCACTTGCCTTGGCCTTCCAAAGTGCTAGGATCACTGAGCCCAATGGTCCCAGCCTACAGGGCCTATTCTTAAGGAAGTTTTGAGTTTTTTGGGTTTTTTTAAACAATGCTATGAGAGTAATCTTGAACAGAGCAAACATGCACCTGATAGGAAGACTCAACCTGAGGAAAAATATTTATGGATTGAACATACACCATCTATCAAGACACTACCACAAAGTTACCCCTTACAAGCTGTCCTTCTGTTATGGTTACAATGGTTTATAATTTGTTTTCATGAAATGTACACCTTCTTAGAAAAGCTGGGAGGAAAGCAAAGATAACATTAGTATGAATAATGAACCACTGGCAATTAACTCTTGGACTGTCTATCTGATTTTTAGGGATGTAAGATTAAGCAAATAATTATGAATGATGTCAAATAGTGAGAAGTCGTTGGAAATCATCCAGCTTTAGGTGACAGAGTTTTATCTCAAATTTGCTCAGCCAAAACAACCACCACTTTGGTAAAATTGAATTGTTTGTTAACCAGTCTACTAGAATTATTTGTCACTGATCACTAACCCTAGACTCTCACTGTAGACTTCTCAGATGGATAGATTTATGTGCACGTGTGCATATTTTCCCCTCTATTTTATGGAAGATTGCAATTTCTTATGATTTCATCCTACTTTCTTTTATCAATCTGTATTCATTTTATCAGGGGCCCACCGCATTTGCTGTGCTTGGGGACCTATGAATTTGATATCTATTTTACCAAAGTGGTTTTTATAACACAGTTGATTGAATGTAAAATCCTGCATTTTATCCATGGCTCTGAAATGGCTTGTGTCCCTCGCACCTCCATAAATGGCTTTCATTTCCTGAGTGAGACCTGTGAAATCTGGTGGTGTGGTTCTGAGAAGATGGGAATTGCTGGAGCGGTGGCTTTTCAGCCTTTTAAGCACCGTGTCTTTGGAGCACTTTGTCAAAATGCATCACACTAGCCACATCTGTTCACATATTTCAAACAGAGAAAACAGCTTTTCTTTTAAGATCTTCTTAAACCATGCATATTGCGGCTTGATCACTTCCCAAAGGTAGATGCCATAGTTCCCCTGGTGGCCTGGAGTTTTCACTGACCTACAATCATTATGCATTTTATTCTACAGTCCTGTGAAATTTGCACTGGTCTTTGAGTACTCCAGCTCCTGAAAGCAATGTTAGTCATCAGCAATGTAAGTGATTGTAAACTTAGGAACTGTTTCACACAATCTGGTATACTTAAATATAGATATAAAGAAATGCATCGATGATTAGCTTTAAGGAGATACTATGTGCCTCATGTTAACACCCCTTAGAATTTAGCTGTTGTAGAAACAAGTTTAACAATAGCAACATTTAAGCAATACTGGAAGAATGTCTATTACACTAAACACCAAAAGGAGAAACAAACTTGAAGCTTTAATTCACCGATGCCATTCGGAGCAGCCTTGGATAATCATCTCTTGTGAGTCGGGCTCGGTGGCTCAGCCTGTAATCCCGTGCCTTTGGAAGGCTAAGGTGAGTGGACTGCCTGAGCCCGTGGGTTCGAGACCTGCCTGGGCAACTTGATGAGACCTCATCTCTACAATAAATCAAAAAATCAGCCGGGCATGGTAGCGCATGCCTGTAATTCCGGCTACTCGGAAGGCTGAGGTGGAAGGATTGCTGGAGTCCAGCAGGTCGAGGCTGTGGTAGCCAAGAGCGGCCACTGCACTCCAGTCTGGGCGACAGAGTGAGACCAACTAAAAAAAAAAAAAAAATCATCTCTTGTGACTAAAGATTTCCACCAGTATCGCATAGGCTGCACTAAGTTTGTATCTTCTGTGCTATCATTTTAAGTAGCTGTTTATGAAACTTTCTTCTCCCACATGCTACTCTCATGATGTAGGTGAAATGCTTAAAGGAGCACACAGAAAACTCCCTTCAGACTCCCAGGATATTCTAGTCTAAGGCTGATTCAGTAATAACTCTTCATTCTGATGAAATTACTAAGACATGTTTCTGTTAACTAACACCCTTCTCATGCTCTTTCTCTATAATCAAACATATATGTGTGTGTATGTTCCTGTCTATGCGTGTATGTATGTATATAGAATTAGGTTAATTAAGACAAAAACAAAAACGTGGAGTTACATGAAGCCCCAGGAGGTACATAAAGCATCTAATAGGAAGCTGGTGGGAAAGGGGTAATGTCAGCACGTGAGTTGTACCTGCTGGCAAAACCCACAGGACCTAGAAGGCAGGTAACCAACAAGGGCCTTTTTCCCCACAATGGGTGGTATAGCATATGAACATAGTAGGTCACCCCTCAGTACATTGTGAAGCCCTGTTAGAGACCAGGACAAAAGGGGCAATGTGCCCCTACATATACCCACCAAAGTTCACTTTCATATTTTGATTCACTTGAAAAGAGTGAATTAATGAAAGCTCTACAATTTTAAAAAATGACTGTATACAGTTCTGTGTTGCCCAATCTCTCCAGTTGCCACTGTCAACCTTCATGAGCCCACTGCAGGGGGCTCATGGCCAAGGATAAATGACACAATAACATAAAGGTGCATAAGCATGCAGCACCATAAAACAAACATGCAGCTGCCCATCATTATTTACAATTTTGATACCTTTGCCTTCATGAAACTGTTTGCCTTAATTTTGATCTTTAAAAATATTGCCTTAAAATAAGATCTGTCTTGATTGACTACAATTGCTGGTTGTTTCTCTTAAGTCTTGTGCCTTCGATGAATTCCTCACCTGCCTCTCTTTAACCCCGGCTCTATCAGCCAGCATTTTAAAAAAACTAGTAATAATAGACCAAAAGAGAACCAAATAAGACATATCTGCATATCTCACACAAAGGAAGGTTGAGTACTATTTATTTGTAATTGTCATGGTGTTTGAACTGGATTGGGACTTTTTAAAAATGGTCACTTGTCTATAGGTCACAGACAGAAAGGTTAGAAAGCCACTGTTCAAGAGAATCCAAAGTCAGATAGATATAAGGACACAGGCAGCCTATGCAAGCACCAGCAGGCGCTGTGCAGGAAGTTTTCAATTACACCATTTCTGTCTAAATTCTTCCACATAATCTTTTAACAATAAGGCTTAAAGAACAGCATGCAGTCTGGGGCTTGGAGGATAGTGTCTGATTCCCCACTGTTGCTTTTCTGGGTCTGAAGCACACGTCTTTGCACCAGTTCGAAAGGTATCGTGAGGTCTAGCTCTCTGCCATCCCAGACTCATGTATGAACTTGGCTATGCTATGGTCTCTATGACACTGATATCAACACAGCAAGAATCAGTGCTCTGTGGTTTCCCAGAATCCTTCCTATGCACACCACATCTTTCTGGCAACTCCCCAGTCTGGAAGGTTAGCATTCCCAATATGGGTATAACTCCTATAGGAGTCTGGACAGCGGGGTCCCCTGTTGAAATGCCTTTTCCCATCTACACACACAAAATTTGAATGCTAAATATTCTTAGCACTGCCACAAGAACATTCAGGAATAAGTGAAGAGAGGTCTTCCTGAATGCATTCAGATATTCACTCATTAAGCAAAGAATTATTTTATGTGTCAGACACTGTTCTGGGTGCTGGAAATGAAACAGAATAAAAGCATCAAAAATTGTCACCTGTAAGGTGCTAACATTTCAGTGGGGAGGGCTGCCAACACACAGACACGTGTGGAATCGATAGCTTATCAGAGAGAAATGTGCTAGAGAGGAAAATAAAGTAGGAACAGGAGTAGAGATGGCAGGGATGGGGGAGGAAGTGGTTTTAAATCAGTTGGTCATAAAAATTGTCTCATGGAGAAGCAGAAATTTGAACAAAGACCTGCAGGAGGTGAGGGAATGAGTGGATAGCTAGAGGAATATTCTAGCAAATGAGAAGTCCCTGAGTAGAAGCTTGGCTGGAAGCTTCAGTACCAGCAAGGAAACCAAGGTACTGGTGCAAAACTGGGGGTGCAGGGACAGGGCAGGGAGTGGAAGGGAAGGAGGTCAGTGGGTCATGGGGAGAACGAGACTGCTGACTACATGTGTAGGGCTTTTTAGGCTACTGAACAGACTTGGACTTTCTCTGAAATGGGAAATCACAGAAAAGCACTGGACGGAGGAGTAAAATGGCTTGACTTCCATTGACGGCTCCCCTCTGGCTGCTTCTGAGATGAGTGTGCCCGGGTCAAAGGTAGAATTGGATGGAGCACAGTGTGACAGGGACAAGAGTAGCAGCAGAGAAGGGAGAAGGAATTGGTTGGATTCTGGGCACTTGTTAATGTTGGAGCCCAGGAGGTGGATGAATCAAACTCACAATGCAATGACCAGTGAAAGTCAAAGATAACACCTGAGTATCCTATCTGAGCACCTGGAAGCATGGAATCACCATTTCCTAACCTGGAGAAGACGGCCAAGGAAGAGTAGATTTGGGGAGGGTGAGGTCGAAAGTTCACTTCAGAGCAGATGAGTGTGAGGTGCCTGTTAGATTTCGGAGCAGCTTTGTGAGTTGGAAGCTGGAAAGGGCTTTGGAGTTCAAGACAGAATTCTGGGCTAGATAGCTGGTAGTTGGCAGAGAACAGATGGCATTTAAAGCTGGAGTGGACCCAACTGGAAGACCTGTTTTACTTTGCTGCCCAGAGTTTTAAAAGCAGGGACTTGTGTGCCTTTAGATGGAGCACATGACCTCTGACTGTCTAGCCTGGCCACCACTCTCTTTTGCTTCATCCTTGGCCTACTTCACTCTTGTACGATGCCTGCAATTCCGCATGCTCCCCTCGAGTAGGCATTCTGATCTTCACGGTTCAATGATGCACGTTTTTGGCACCAAGTCTGTTTCCGAAAACGTTTGACAAAAGAATGAATGATTTCTGGTACAGAAAGTGGAGCGTGTTCAACAAAGACTAAAGAAACATCAACTCCTGAGAGTACTTTGGAAGATTAGAAAGCGAGGCAGGAAACAGACACGGAAGAAAGAAATGTCCTAGAATGAACCTTTTAGCACTTAGCAGAACTAGGGAAAGAAAACTGGATTGGTTACAAAGTGACTCAGCAGGGAGGAATTGAGACAAGTAACTGGGAACAGGCATAGACATAGAGATTAGAATCAACCAAGGTCAACAAGGCAGCACACATTAGTCGGTGTGGCAAGCTGGTTCTCCCCACCCAAGCTGTCCAGTTCCATCGCCTCCTTGAAGTTCTGGTAGTTGAATGGAGGACCACTCCATGGTCCACTGGTGCGCCAACTTCTTTCACACTTTCTTGGCTTTGACCAAGCTTTCTGCCTAGCCCTTTCTTTCCTGTTGAACATGTGGTCTCTCACTCCATATTCAAAGACCCAACCAAGTGCTCTGCGTTTGTGACACCACCTCCCATCACCACCACATGCCGACTTTAGATTCCGTCATATCATCTTACATATAGTTGACTTTGGCTCTGAATCTGCCCTGTGGCTTCCACAGCACTGGCACAATGCCTTCATAAGAGCTAGTAAATGTGGGTGGTATCTAATGTCACACAGGATCTAGAAACAGAGAAGTGACAAGTAACAAAGGGTCTTCTGTCATGGAGTGAGCTACATCCAAAGGGATCCAGTATTTACCCACTAGGGAAAGCAGTGTCTATACCCTGCAAAAAGCAGCCCATGAAACCCACACATGCCCTTGATATGGTCCCAAGACCAATTGTTTCCTGTTCCCATGCTTGATCTTCATGTTCCCAAAGCAATTTTGATTATTAATTTAACTTTTCCTACCTGACAGTACAAAAAGAGCATCTTTGATTCAAGGGATAGAATATATTCTTCGTTTCTAAAAGGCATTTAATATATGAGCTATGGTTTAAAAATTAGTTTCCTTGTTTGAGTTAGAGTTCAACATAGTCAACTTATGTTTGATGAGTGAATAAAATAAGCTCTATTAGCAAAATTAAGAATCAGGCTGGGTGCGGCAGCTCATGCCTATCATTCCAGCACTTTGGGAGGCTGAGATGGAAGAACTTCTTAGATCCAGGAGTTTGAGACCAGTCTAGGCAACATAGCGAGACTTTGTCTCTACAAAAACGTTTTTAAAAACAGCCAGGTGTGGTGGTACATGCCTGTAGTCCCAACTACTCAAGAAGCTGAGGCAGGAGGATCACCTGAGCCCGGGAAGTTGAGGCTGTGGTGAGCTGTGATTGTGCCACTGCACTCCTGCCTGGGTGACAGAGTGAGACCCAAACTAAAAAAAAAATAGTCATAACACTAATAAGAAAGAATTAGAACCTAGAAGATAAGTGAGTAGAAAAAGTGAGAAAGTCTTGAGATTCAGTTAATCAGGTAATATATTGCATGCCTTCTCTGTAGGTTACGAGTTTCGGGGGATTCAGAAAAATATGAGATGCTCAAGGGTCTTAATATAATTGAGAGCATTAAAACAGATGGATATGGAACATGAGGTCAGAGTATGTGCTGGAGGGGGTGTTACCAAAAAGTCACATAAAAGCAGTTCAGAAATGTCTGTGTCCATGAAGGAGTCAGGGAAGAGGAGACCTGAACTAGGCTCAGTATGATGGGCACGGGATATCTGAAGATAGAAGAAATTCCAGGATAATTACGGCAAGTGAGCTGATATTTACTTAATATCACTAGATGCCACACCTGTGTTTCTAATATATTATCCAATTTAACCCTCACAGAACCTATAAGAGTTAGACATTACTGTTGTAGCTGCACTTTAGAGACCATGAAACGGTCACTTGAACTCAGTAAACAGCATGAGGTCTGACTGGGAGTCAAAGGCTGAACCAAAATCCAGATCCAGAACTATCTCCACATTATATGCTTGTAACCATTACCTTCTAGTGTACTGAGGAAACTAGAAGCTTCCTTCTAAATTTCCTCGGTACTTAGTTATCAATAACATTTTAGTTATCAATATCAACTTTAGTGATCACTTTAGCTATCAATAAAAATCAATATTGGTCACTTCAGTTATCAACAAAAACGCTACATATTACATTTTGTTACTTTAACTATTCCAGAGTATAGAGAACGACAGAAAGTTTCCATATGCATTATGTGGAGCAAGTATGAATTCATTAAACCAGACAGATAAAGCAAAGAGATCAGTGCGTAGGGGAGGCGTGTTTATACAGTTGGCAGTCTTGACTTTCACCAAGAGCACCCACCCTGACCTGGAGGGCCCACCAAAGCTTTCTAGAAGACGCAAAATTGTGAAAATGTAAAACTCTCACTACTTATTTACACTTGATTTTTGCATATACCTAGGACAGTCCAAAGAATCAGGTGAAAAAAATCTTTAAGAACCATCCCCTTCAAAAACAAATTCAGTTTAATGGTGGGTTGTATCATATGTATACCAAAAATCAAGAAATAGAATTTTCTATAAATTGCCAGAAACAAATATACAACATCACTGGGGGCAAAAATGTACTAAAATGTCTAGCATAGATTTAACAGAAAAGGTGAAAGATATAAAAATAAAATGTAAAAATTTTATTGAAGGAGCGAACACAAAAAGGAAACATTTCATGCAATTGGAAAAAGAAAAAAATCCATTATGTTTTCCAGATGGGAAGATACACTATTTTTAAAATGCCACTTCTCACCATAATGTATGTGTGTGTGTGTATGTATTCACACACACATGTGTACACATTCAATAAAATTCCCCCTAAAATATCTATTTGGATTATTTTTCTACTTGAAAATTTAAGTATAGATTAATCTGAAAGAATACCTGCAGAAAACCAGTAAGTTTAGTTTTGAAAACTAAGTTATCAAAACATACTATAAAATAATAACTCAAATAGCATATTACTAGTGAATATATAAACAAATATATCAATGAGGACACAACTGAGTGTCCAGAAGAACCCATAAGCATATGAAAGCTTAGTAAGTGATATTGTTTAGTAAAGAATAATATTTAGCAAATAGTAAGTGTTAAGAGAATAGGATACTCATTTTGAAAAATAATATGGGTGCCTATCTCATATGATATTGAAAATATATTCCATCAAGATCAATATATTTGAAACAAACAAAACTCCAAACAAGGAAACAAACAACTACAAACATGGTTGGAAACACATGAGGCCATTATTTTTATTTTTATAATATCTCACTGAGAAAGGTCTTCCTAAACAAGATGCAAGAAGCAGAAATTATAAAGAAGCGTAAGTCAAATTAAAATTTTGGTAATTCCAATACCATAAACAACCTAAAATACAAAAGAACACAATACAGATGTTTTGCAAAGGATATAACTGATGAAGAGTTGTTAAAATGGCATAAAAAGGAGTTTTGAAAGTCAAGAAGAAAAAAAAACGCAACAACTCAATTTTTTAAAATGTTCAAAACATATAAGCAGGAAATATACTAGAGGAGAAGAAAGAGAAATTGTTAAGGGAGAGAAGGAAGCAAGTTCAATCTCAGTAGGATTAGGGAAATGCACATTTATGTAAAGATGAGATGTCATTGCTTAATCATTTCAAGTATTAATCTGCATGGGGCTGGGTGGGGTTCTCACACATAACACTCGTTGAAGTGGGCAGAACCTTTCCGAAAATAAATTGGCCAGTAACTCCTGAATCAAAGTGTAGATATGCTTAGGCTCAGAAATTCCTTGTCCAGGAAGGAAGGAAAATAAAGGTAGAAAAGAGGCAGGAAGAAATAAAGGAAGGACGGAGGGAGAAAAAGATAGGGAGAGAGAGAAGGAGAGACAAGGGATATAGGAAAATAGAGGAAAGAAGATGAGGGAGAAAGGCAGAAAGGAAGAAGGAGAAAAAAGAAGGTGAAAAGTAAAAGGAGAGCTTGAGAAAAAAACAATTCAGCAATCATCATCAGTTTACCTCCAGTGATACCAAATCTCAATAATCTTCATAGTATTATTACATTGTGAAACTATCTTTTTTTCATTTTTAATTTGAGAAAAATCATACCAAGGCAGTGTACCAAATAATTAAAAATTGAATATAAATAATCAACTGCTAAATAGCTATGTTTTTCCTATTTGTTGCTGATGAAAAGTCTGAATATAGTTTATAATACCCATAGTTTATTTGAAAGCGGCTGACATATATAGTATTGTCCAAAGCTTTGGATAATATGTAAAAATGCTTAATTATTTTAATGCCCATACTTATGTTCATATAAAAACCAACTCAATTTAGTTCAGTGAAAATATGAAACAAGTTAAATAGATTTATTCACTTGTATGTTAGTAAGATTTTATTTTCTTTATTGAAACATCCATGACCAAATATCAAATAGAGGATATAAGTGATCATGTCAGAAACAATTTGAAATAGATAAACTAAGGTGAAACGTATTATTTAAATTCCTTCTTACCTATACTATTACCTTCTCATTTATAAAATATAAAACTAGGTTTCTCTTGTCTGTTCTGCATGTTAGAGATTGCTGTTATAATAACACACAGACGAACACAAACAGTTATTTGCAAGCAGTGGAAATTCATGCTATAATGTTCCCTTCTATTTTCAGAAACAAACTACCATTTTTATTGTAACTTAAAAAATCAGACCATATGGACATTTTAAAATAACCTTTTCTTTCCTACTGTATGTGATCTAAAAAGCTGGCTTTTCTTTCCTACTGTATGTGATCTAAAAAGTGACAGTGTTCAACCTGTAGCCATCTCATGTCTCACCACTCTGCCTGCCCCACTGGAGAAAGCACCAGCTGAATCCAGTCACTCCTCTTTTCACAAAGTCGATAAAGAGCGTGTTAACCAAGAGTACAGTCTCGTTACATGGTTTATGGCTTTTGAAATTGCCATTGACTTGGCCTTTCCAGGTAATAATGTTGTTTCTTAAGCAGCATAGATAAAAATGATGATTGAAAAAAATGTTTCATTATCAGTGACATTGGTAATATGTTCTTGTGGTATATGGTTTTGCCAATTGTAACCCATATATAACTAGGAGCATACACAGGAGAGAGGAAAGTTCAATCACCTAAAACCTTCCTCATGCAATCCCTTTAGACACTCCTTGCCCAGAACCACAGCCCCTGGCAGTCAATGATCAGCTTTGGGTCATTATAACTCTAGCAATGGAAAAAGTCATATAAATAGTCACACACTATGTAATCTTTTCCAAGTGGCTTTTCTCATCTGGTCTAATGCCCTTGAAGTTCCTTGAAGCTGTGGCATGTAACAGTAGTGTGTCCTTTTCTACTGCTGGGTAGTATTCCAGGATGTGGATGTACCCAGTTTAAGCATTCGCCAGTTAAGGGACATTAGGGCTGCTTCCAGCTTTTGGTTGGAAACAAAGCTAGTATAAACAAAGCTAGTATAAACACTCATGTGCTGTTCTGGCGTAAACATACGCCTTCATTTCTCTGGGATAAATACCCAGATGTTGGATTCTGGGTCACAGGATAAGCATAAGTGTTTAAGAAACTGCCAGTTTTCCAGAGTCTATAGCATTTTGCATTTCCTCCAACTGCTTTACATTCTTGCCAGAACCTGGTATTGTGTAATGATAAGTGTGTAGTGATACCTCTTTGTGAGTTTCATTTGCGTTTCCCCAATGGTGAATAATGTTGAACATCTGCTTGTACTTCTTTGCCATCCTCAAATCTTCTTAGATTCAGTGTCTACACAAGTCCTCTATGTGCCCTTCCATTTTAAACTGCCAGGATGTTTCTTCCTGACCATATTCCTAGATAAAATCTATAGGATATAAAAATATGGCTGGATTTGGCAGTTTTCTTAAATTTCTTCTGCTGTCAACTCATTTTCCTTTCAGAAATTCAATAAATATGGCCTGAAAAATCATTGAGTAGGGAAAAAAATGTGAATAGAGGAGCTTTTCAACACATAGTTTTACATCCTTGGAATGAAATGAACACAGAATGAGTTTTGAGATGCATCCTGTATAATGTCACCAAATGTGCAAAGGAGAACAAGGTGAATGAGTAAGTAATACGGTGACTGGCACACAGCTGCCCACCTAACTGTTACATTCCCATGCGTTTTTCTCCACGTTTGCTCATTGAGGTGTCCCAAAACACATTCAACTGTTATTCATTTTGGTTATAGTTTTTTTTGAAAAAAACTGGATTTATTATTAGGAAAGCATTTATCATCTGCAGGCACAGCTGTGTGTGAAACGACAGCTTAGTGAATGCGAACGAGACGGTCTCTGCAAATTTTGCGCTGGGTTTGTTGCGTCGATTCCAACGTTTCCTGGCCCCACCTGCTCTAGTCATGGCTCAGATTCATGTTCTAGAAAGAGCTCTGTTGCCAGCCCAGTATCAGCCCCAGCCTACAATGACAGAGTGTAAAATCCCTGATGTGAATTCATGCTGATGAGTGGTGCAAGCAAACCTCAAGATGGAGCAAATCTCATCTGCTTCGGGTCTGCCTTTCTATCTTTATGTGGCAATATTCAACTTTTTGCTAAACAGAGTTTGTAACAGCATTTTTAAGAATGCTGGTTCTTAAAATGAGGGTTTTAAAATTTCAATATGAGAAAGTAATAAAAAGCATATGTTTTTGAAGACAGATCTAAACAAGGAATCAGAAAATGATCGCAATTATGTTTACCTATTAAAATGATAATATAGGCCAGGTGCAGAGGTGCACGCTTATAATCCTAGCACTTTGGGAGGCTGAGTCGGGAGCATTGCTTGAGACCAGCCTGAGCAATATAGCGAGACTTAGTCTCTAAGGAAGAAAAGAAAAAAGCTGGGTGTGGTGGCACTCTCTTGTAGTCCCAGCTATTTGGGAGGCAGAGGTAGAAGGATCACTTGAGCCCAGGAGGTTGAGGCTGTGGTGAGCTGTGGATGTGCCACTGCACTCCAGCCTGTGCAACAGAGCGGGACCCCGAATTCAAATAAATAAATAAATAAATACACTATACATTGATTCTTATGACTTATGTGCTATTTATAAAACATAAATCTTTTTTGTTTTTTTGCTTTTTAAAGTCTCACTCCATTATCCAGGCTGGAGTGCAGTGGCACGCTCACGGCCACCCCAACCTTGACCTGCTGGGCTCTGGCGATCCTTCCACTTCAGCCTCCCAAGTAGCTGGAATTACAGGGATGTGCTACCAAGCCCAGCTAATTTTTTAAATTTATTGTAGAGATGAGGTCTCACCAAGTTGCCCGGGCTGGTCTAGAACCTGTGGATTCGGGCAATCCACTCCCCACAGCCTCCCAAAGTGCTGGGATGACAGGCTGAGCCACCGAGCCTGGCCAAAAACATAAATCTTAAGGCAAAATAAAAATTTAGTCTCTATAGCTTTCATTTATTTCATAGCTTTTGAAATTAAATATATATATATCAAACTTTTTGTTTTGTTTTTCTTGGGCAAATATGAACTAGGCACTAAATAAAAGACCTAAAATATCCACAAAATTCCAGGCAGATTTAATGAGGACTATTTACTATCTCTAGGCATTTCATTTTGAATTTTATATTCTAATTTTTGTGCCCGACAACAAATGTTGGCATTAAGAAACAAGCAAAAAAGAATATGCACTTGTACAGATATGCACATGCATGTATACACACAGAAAACGCACAAACATGCATTCTATGTTTTAATGCCATACCTGCATCCTCACATTCTTAAATGCTAGCAAATATGTCAGGATGCTTGACGACAGTTCATCAAAAGCCTTCAATAATTTCGTACACTTTTTCCTTCAGATACAATATGCAAAAGAAACGCCCATTAAAATAAAAGCACAAGAAACTGTGACCATGATAAGAAAGCCAAAAAAGCAAGATCAGTTTCCAGATTTTTGAAAAGGTAGTAAGAGTGCATTTTTGTAAGGGTCTGAGGCTTTTGAGATCCCATGGTCTCACATAATTAGAACAACGCTTATGATTACCACCTAGTATCCTCCTGTCTGGGTTCTGGCCTGCTTCCCCAGTGACACGTGACCACCTCCAGGCTCTCTTAGAAAAAAAAAGTCTTCATTTACATTGATGACTTAATCCCATTAAGGATTTGAGATGTTTAATGAAATGGTTCTTTTGTTGTTTGAAGTACAAACAGTTAAACAGCAATTATTGGGTACCAGGCAGTATTCTGTTTTCTATATGCTATCTCATTCGCTCCTCCCAACCACACCAAAAGGTGGGGACCCTTCTTAATATCATCCCCATCTGATGGATGAACAAACTGAAGTGCAGAGAGGTTAAATAATTGATTCAGGGTCCCCAAGCAATGAAGAGGCAGAGCTGGGATTCCAACCCAGGCAGTCTTGGCTCCAAAACTTAAAATCTTCACCCACCCTGCCTCCTAGGAAGACAGAAATGCAGGGCATCCTCGTAAGAATGACAAATTTTGCTTCTGCAATGACTATTCTGGAATAACTGAAGGTTCCTTCACACCTCTCATCACTGTAACACCTTCCTCTTTGCAAGCGCTCTGGGTCCCTGTCAGCGAGCGGGACCCTTGAAGCCGTTATTGATCCCAAAGTGAAAAGATGCTAAAGTGACAAGTCTGATTTCCAAGCAGATACCCGGTCGCTGTTTTAATAACATATTTGAGACAGAATCTAGCGACTCAGCAACTACTTGTGACGCATTCTTTCTAATCACCACTGAACATTTGGTTTTCTCTCGACATTCTGCGGTCACCAAAACACTGCTATTTCATGCATGAGAACTTGCTTAGCAAAAATATTTTCAAAAAGAACAGGGACAGCTGTCAGAAGTGATCATAACCTTTGCGATGTGAGGGATCCTGAAAGAAGCTGCTGGCTAATCTTCACGTGTGGGATGGAAACCGGGTATCACGCTTGGATATTTGCCACAAACCTCATAACGCATCATGCTATCTTGTATATATCCCATATATGGCTTTATGGTGTTAGCAAACCACATACACCCACGTGATGTCACATGACCTCTACAATCATCACAGAGGGCTGGTAAATAGGTGTTTTACTGGCTTCTCAGAAAAGGTCACCAGGGCTTGAAGAGGTTGAAACATTAATCCATTGTCATTGTCACTGCCATGTAGTGAATGAGCTGTTAGACTAGTGTTCTTCTCTTTACTGGATGCTCTGTCTGCATTCTTCATTTCCTGAGACCTTAGCACTATAAAAGTTTTATTCAAAGGTATGGATGTGTCTTACAGATATTTATATATGTATAAAGATCAGAAAATGCAGATATTTGCCCATATGCCTATCTATGTATATGATTTCCATGAATTATTTCAGATCTCTATCTATCTGAACTTTCATTCTCCTGCCAGCCATTTGTGAAGAAAGAAATGGACTCACTTTTATTTAAGTTGTGGAGTACAACTGAGGGTTAGGTATACAAGTGGTCATCATATAGGGAAAGTCTGGACCTCCCTTGTTAATAACTAAAAAATCAATATGCATTTTTTTCACACAATAATTTTTACAATTACCTGGTTTGAATTAATGATCACTGTGGCCTTGCTTAGATGACCACATCCTGATCTGCCATTTGGAAAGCAAAGGGATTGGGTTAAGGTGACATCAACACCTTGAAGCCTGATCTACAGATGTCCTGAGTTTTAAGTCTCTGGTATGACTGAGGTACAAGGGAAGGAGGGAGGTGCCAGGATCCACAACACTAGGCAAGTAAAACTCCACCCCACTAGGCTAAAATATAGGCTGGGCTTCAGAGAAATATTTCACTAGAAATTCTAGATCGAAGCAGACGTGAAAATATCTGATCTGAAAGACCCCTTATGGCAATACACTTTTGGCACATTAATGTTCAATTTATTGCCATTTTATAGAGAGTGACATCTTCATTATCTATACCACTGTGCAAAACACAGACAAGTATAATATTGCTGCTTTAATGGAGATATATAATTGTCTAGAAGTCATTTATACCAATCTATAATTTATATATCAATGTAAGACTTTGACAAGAGCTGTTGCCTTACTTAATTTCAGTTCAGTAGAAGCACTCAACAGTAATGAAATTCCATTGAACAGAATTCTAATCCTCAGACTTCATGTTATCTGAATCAATAAGGCCTTATTAATGTCTTATTTCAGAAGAGAAAACTTATTTTAAGAAAAATTTTGAATTTGGCTTTACTAATTTTCTCTATAAATATCAGTATATGAAAAAGGTTAAGAATCTGAAAAAGGTTAATCTTGGATAATTGTAGATTTGTAGTTGAAATAATTTAGAACTATGAATATCTGAATGTTTTTAACATATAAATTTTAATACACATAATACTAAAGAAATATCAAATGTTATAGTGATTTTTAAACTTTTAAATAAAAAATATGACAATGATTAAAAAACATTTTAAATAAAAATATGATAGAAATTGGGTTTAAGGAAGATTAGTTAGATTTAAAAGATTGTTAGCCGGGCTCGGTGGCTCAGCCTGTAATCCCGTGACTTTGGGAGGCTGAGGTGAGTGGATTGCCTGAGCCCGCAGGTTCGAGACCCGCCTGGGCAGCGAGACCTCATCTCTACAATAAATCAAAAAATCAGCCGGGCGTGGTAGCGCATGCCTGTAATTCCGGCTACTTGGAAGGCTGAGGCGGAAGGATCGCCGGAACCCAACAGGTTGAGGCTGCGGTGGCTGAGAGCGGCCACTGCACTCCAGTCTGGGCGACAGAGTGAGACTCCAACTCAAAAAAAAAAAAACAAAAAAAAAAAGATTGTTAATGCAACGCCTATCCCCCAGGAATAAAAGATCTATTTGTGGTTCTTAAGAAGATATTTGTTTTCACAATATCCTCACAAGCAAGACTCTAAACTTTCTGATGGATAATTACTACCATAATTGTTAACAGATTAGGTGACTCCATGAACATGTTTGACTTTGAAGTTGGAGTCAGTTTGTTGCCATGTGATCCAACACAATGGGCCATTTGGTCTTACATGGCTAAAGAAGACACGTCTTCATTGGAAACATTTTTTGAAACTCGATTTTATCAATAGCTAGTGCTGTAGTCGCCTAGTTTGCAAAGGAAGCAGGATTTCTGGTCTATAAATGTCTGTCATAACATGGCTCAAATATCAAATATGTGTGAGGGGTATTTGAAAGAAAAATTTTGACATGAGATAAATACAAATAATTTTCAAAGAGGTGCTGCCACCTTTTGGTTGCTCTTCCGTGAAGCATGAACTCATTCCTAAAAGTTTGCTGTGTTCCTGAAAAATAATCCAAGAAGGGACTGTTAAAATACCAGAACAATAAGGAATTCCATGATGGCAGCGTTTCTTATTTGGATGGCTCCCACTATTTTTTGATAGGTTTCAGAAAAGACTCACGGACAGGAAGTCGTTTTGCCAAATGTTAATTTAGCAGGAGAAAAGATCCATTAAAAAAAACGGAGAAATGTTTCATATTCTGTTAAGGTCAGACATATTAATGATTGTGCTCATGATACCAATATGGTCAATAAAAAAAAGTAATATTTTTTATTGTCTTAAAAGACCAGGAAACAGCGTTTACACTTTCTGTTCTCAGTACTTCATTCAGACCCAATGTTTCTTTTCATCATTGATTATTTCTCATATCTGTGAATATCTTTCTACTAATGCCACTCTCTAAATCTATAGTGGGGATCAAGTTTCCCTTCTCTGCTTTACTTACAAGGTCTAAAAATTATTTCATTTCTAAGGAATTAATTGGCCTCATTGTTGAAAGAGCAGAAATCCCCAAAGAAATGATTCACCCTCTGGGCAGTTACTTCCGTTGCTGTCAGGTCAACAATTACACAGAGTGGGTTCCATAATTTTTAACAACCTCATTTAACTGACCCTGACCTGAAATCAAAAGGCTTTTTTTGAGTCAAATAATTTCCTTTATTATTTATCAGAATATTTTCAATGAATTGAAATATTAATCATGACTTCCTAAATGCCAAATATTTCACTTTTAAAAACTTGTCTTGGCTGGGCTCGGTGGCTCAGCCTGTCATTCCAGCACTTTGGGAGGCTGAGGTGAGTGGATTGCCTGAGCTCACGGGTTCAAGACCTGCCCGGGCAACTTGGCAAGACCTCGTCTCTACAATAAAAATAAAATAAAATAAACAACAAAAAAACTTGTCTTAAGGTATATTTAGTAGTGTTGCTGATATGTAAAGTGTTTCTTCCACCTCCTTTAAAATAATTACTTATTCAAATCAGTGACTTAAAAACCAAACATTCAGAGGTTCCAAAACGCACCTGTAGCTGAAAAAGAACAGGATCTAACCACGTGAGCCACGGACAAATTCCAAAGGATGAAGGCAACTGAGATTTAATCCTGCTCTTCAATGTACAGCCCAGATATAAGCTATAAGAGACCACTCCTGCCCCTCAAGATATACGTAACAGAGCTCTGGACCCCTGGCTTGTCTAGGATGCCTTGACCTTCCAGGAGGCAGGGCTTATATCCAGGGCTCTGCTTCTGCTTGAACTTCTGCATTCCTACCACTACCTCTAGCTCGCCTTTTGCAGATCAAGGCTTGAAGCTCAGCTCTTACATGACTTTTGCAACAGAAACTCATCCAAGTTCTTAGTCCAGCAGCCTTGCTGATGCCTGAGGAGGGAGGGGACACACAGAGCATTCCCCAGCTCCCTCTCTGCTCCTCAGGACCTCCACAGCCCCTCAACCCAATGGCCCCCCAAAGATGCTTTTCCTCCAAAAGGAACTGTGTGGCCTGCAATACTTCAAGTCATTTCTTATTTTATTATTACAGTTCCTCTCCTCTCTTCACCACTATCCTGCCTCATGTCTTTTCTTTATTTCCTCACTTGATATCCTTTATCATGTTTCTGAATTGAGCTACATTAAATTCAGGTGAAACCAGTCCCGCAAACACCTTCCTCTATGTCTCTCTTTACCTAAATAAAATAGCACCATGAATGCTCTGGAAGGCTATTTTTAAAGTTTATTCATCTATTGTTGTAAGGCATGAAAAAAATAACAGGGCCTGTGCAAGTGTTTGTATTAGCCTTAGGCCACTCAGGAATAAATACATTCCAGAACCACCAGGCCCGGGTCAGCGCCTCACGGCCTTGTCAGCATGTGCCATGCATCTCTGGTTACCCAATCATCCATGGTCAGAACTGTCACACTGAGAGCACGTTTGGTTTCCATCCTAGAGATGATTCAGGTCATCAGTGTTTTACTGTAAGACTTCCTCATGGGCCTAGTGAAATGAGAACTGTTCTTTAAGCACACGATGCATAAAATAGGGCTGTCCTGGGGCAGCAGTGCTGGTCATATTGCCTTCCATCAGAAAATTCGCTCAGGGTTTGCAGAATCTCCCTCCCGTTTAAGCTAGTACCTTGGATGGAACCCTACATTATGTATATGATGAGGTTGGGGGAGTTCTACGTCATCAGGGGTGGTAAGAACTCTCTCATTACTGTCAGTAAAGAGAACTTGCCACCAACAGCAGCCTCTGTTTATGTATTCCATTCCTAAAGCCCCACATTCAGCCAGTTGCTCTGAATTTTCAATTCATTTTCCCGTAGAAACAACATCCTACCTAAGTTCCAAGTTCCGCTCATAGTGGTATGTCAATACTGACGTGCACTATTTGAACTACACTATTCAGAAAGTATAACTGGAGATGCGGTGTGATTGTAGGACTGGGCCCCACACTCAGAAAAGGAGGAAAGAGAGCAAACCCACCTGGAATGCTGGTGTTTTGATGGTTTGATGAAGGCATAGCACTGGGCTAGGAAATTTGCATCCACTCTCTCACTCCTCGGAAATGTGGTCACAGTTGGGGGTGAGAACAGGCATAGAGAAGTCAAGTCACTGGGTGAAGAATGAGGGCCTGGTCAAACATTAGAACAAGGGCTCAAACTCATGCTGGCCTGTCTGTGTGTCTCAAAACTGATACACTCAGGACAGCTGAAAAGAGACAACTCTCCCTCCAGGGTTTCAATTGTATTCACTCATGCATTTGACAACTAACTTATTTTTTTAATACCAGTCTGGGTGCTTCCAATGCCAAAGTGTCACTTCTGCATCAATGACACTTTTGGTCCAATGTGAAAGGTACACAAAGAACTATGAACATAGAAATGATGAAGGACTATGAAGAAAAGAATAGGGGGCTCTGGGCTAGCACACAGCGGGGGCCATGTTAGAATAAGTGGTCAGTGAAGATCACTGGGAGCAACACTTCAGCTGAGACAGAACTGATTAGCTGACATCTATAAAGTAAAGAATGATTGGTAGAGTAGAGGGGACAGTAGGTGCAAAGGCCCAGAGGCACTAAAGCGGTTGGTGTATTTTAGAGGATTGAAAGACCCATTGGGAGGTAGTACAAAGGAGTGGCAAGGAGAGAATTTGTAGAGATGGTGAGATAAGAAGTATATTGAAAAGGCAGAAGACTTTTATATTAGGAAATAAAAGCTGGGTGACCTACACTAGATCCCAGGGCTTATTTTTTTATACGTTGGTTTGTATGTGTGAGTCACCCATAAATCTAGTGTGTTTAAGTTAGAACTTACTCATAAGTTGGGCAAGAAAAAATTAATAGTATACTTGCATTATTTAGGAAAATAATTTTGTGATAAATTCGGTTATCATTTAGCAAATCTGTACTCTGCACTGCCATGGAAAAGGCTTCTAGGCCCTATTGACTTTGGACTTGACCAGGTTTCAGCCCATGGGATATGAGAGTATGTGACATGAGGCATCAGATGTTCTGGCAGTCTATCACAAGAAGCACTTGCCCATTCCTCCTGGGCAAGGTCTGAACCTTGTGTGCAATGTGAGCAGGTGTGAACCTTTGTGTGCAATGTGAAGTCAAGTCCATTCAACGAACTTCCTGAGTAAGGATTGCCCATTAGCAATGTACAGACTGCAAGTGTGCCAATAAATGCGTGGCTTTATAGGCCACTGAGTTCTGGAGTGGTTTATGATGCAACTATTTTACCGCAATAGCTGACTCATGCAAAATGTTAACACTAAACATTATCCTCATTCTCTTCCCCCCATCCCCCAACACACGCACACACAGGCCTTTGCAAACAAGCACACTCACATATCAACTCTGCCCAAGTTCATCATCAGGCTTGACTGGGAGCCAATGCAGCCAATGCAGCTTGTGAACCTCAATCTTGAACTCTAACACCAGAGGATGGCTGTTAGGTCATGATTTTGCTACTAAATTAAAACTAGGATGCCACTACCAAGGTCACTGGTTTAGGCTTCTTCATAAACCTATGATATGGAATATTTCTAATGTTATACAAAATTATTTTACTTAAAAAATAAAAAACTTAGAAGACAAGCAAAATACAATGGCATAAAAGACTGTCATTGACCGGCATTCTGGCTTACGGAAGCTTCTGTCTTTTCTAGAATCTTTATCTCCCCTCATAACCAATAAAACACTGGCACTTAAAGTTATTATTTTGCTCCCTTGTGTATAGCTGGGGAATTTTTATGTTGCAAAAATACTTCTCACTTCTTAAGCATTTTCTTGTCCTTCTTGTTCTTTCTTTTTTCTTTTCTTAAGAAGATCTTTTAACAGTGAGGTTTTGCTACATAGGCTCCGAGATGATAGTGTAGAATATTTAAGAGAGAAAACTGCATTGATGTATTTGGCCACTGTGTTAATGGCTGAACTAGCCTGAGATCTAGATGTGATTTTTTTTTTTTAATGCATTTGGTGGCTCTTGAACATTCTCATCCCCTAAGAATTTGAATACATTAAAATGCAGACTTCATAAGATCTGGAGTCCTTTCCACTGTGCAGGGACTTCTTAAAATAGGACAATTAAATTTCTTGTTCTTAGATATAAGGGTTTATAGAATTTCAGAGCTGGAAAAAGCTTCAGGACTCCTGTGGTCTCGAGTATCTCATATTGTGTGCATCATGAATGCCTTTGAGGATCTAGTGAAACCTATGAACTACAGGCCCAGAAAAAAAGTGCAAATCAAAATTTGGTTCATACTTACAGGGAGTTTGGACCCTCCTGAAACTCATCTGCGGATACACTGTGAGTTCATGTGCCCTGGGTAAGAGTTCTGATCTTGTCCACATTGTGGGTGAGAATCTCACTTTTCCTGTCCTGGTCTTCTGATTCTCCTTTGCCCCACGGGCTTGTGGCCGCCAAAAGCAAGGCAAGAGGTCAGATGATGGCAGGGTTACTGTGGATCAACTTGCTTCCAGTTTATTTCACACATTCGTAAGTACAGAGAGAGTCTATTGAACTTTCGTGTATCCATCAACCAGCTTCAATAATTGGTCACATCTTGGCCTTCTTGTTTCATCTTTCCTCTCTCCCCCACTTTCATGACTGAAGTATTTTAAAACAAATCCAAGGCATCCTGTCATTTCACTCATGAATAGAGCATTGTGCGTCTTCAAATGATAAGGGTATGCCATTATCCCAACTGATAGAAATTCCCAGGCCAACTAATAGAAAATCCTTAAATCATTTAATTTATATTAAAATTTCTCTTATTTCAAACATATTTTTGCAGTTTGTTTACTCACATCAAAATGTAAAAGTCTGCATATTTAATTCACTTGCTAATATTTCTTAGGCTCTTTAATAGTAGTTTCCTAAGTTCCCTTTTTATTGATTTGTTCTGACAAGAATTTTTTCTTTTCTTGAAAAATCTCCCACATTCTGGGTTTGGTCAATTACTTCCTGTACTTTCATTAATTTGTTTCTCCATCCTGTGCATGCCCTAAAATCTGGCAGGTAGAGATAGGTGATCTTTATTTTTTGTTCTATTCTGTTTAATATAAAAAGGGAGGAAGAGTCTGTGAAAATCTTCTCATGGAGAATAAGATCAAGAAAAGACATATTTTTATCTTTCAATCTAAATTCCCCTCATCTCTTCTATAATAAGTGTTGTTTCACCGATTTAGTTCTCTGTTAAGGAACAGGCCTTTCCTGATATAGGCACCCTCCTTTTTCTGCATATGATCCTACTCTGAAGAGCAGGTAGGCTGTAGTAAAATATATTCTAAATCCTTCCGTGAGACGAGATGCCTGGGAACACCGGGCACAATCCCCAACACATGGCAAGCTCTTGAATATTGGCTGATGCTGAATCAAAATAGAGCTCATTTCTCACTCAAAATAGCTGTACCTTTTAAAAATAATCACATTCTAGATTGAGGTAAAGAAATTTCTTTATAATCCACCATAATATACACCAAGATATTCTCTGTATTGAAAATGGAATAAGAATATCCCTTCCTATTCACTAGCACAGACAGTATGGACTTTTCAACAATTTTGTGCTTACCTAGTATCCAAAAACTGATCACTGAAACAAACAAGCAACAATTACAAAAATACCTACTACAAAGGCAGTAGACCCAGAATACAATTTAGGAAGGTGAAATCAGTATCTTAGTCGGTTTACATCTTGTGGTTGCAAGAAAAATGAATACCCCACATAATTATCACTACTCTTTCCTTCCAGACACTCACCAGTTTATGACTCCAATAGCTACATATTCCACACTACACACTGAGTCATTAGGTATGCAATGCTAAGTGTGTCTCAGAGAAGATTATGATCTTATCTGAAGAACATACATAGAATCAATTTTTTTTTTGTACTCTCTGAGGTAGAACCAAAATCTACTACTCAGAAAAAAACAAAACAAAGACAAAACGTAGAAGTGTTATTATTACTATATGGACAAAACCCAACGAACCCTGATGTAAAGAGTGCATTCGGCAGAATATCAGCATGTCAGCCATTGGCACCTCTTAATTAGTAATTAATCAACAACTGCTTCATAGTATCTCTCTTATTGAATGTTCCTGTTTAACTTTTTGTGTTTCTAAAGCATATTTCAAAACTCCTTGAAAAGCAGACATCACGCAGTCACTTAAGGAGAAGCTGGACAATCTGTTCATCCCTCACTAGATAACTTGTTAAAAATACACACACACACACATGCATAGTGACAAGCTCAGCTAATGTTAGAGAGAAAGATGAAAAGACAGTTTTTGTCAGTGGACGTACTCCTTTGAATCGCTCTTCAACTCATTCCTGGAGGCTGAGGGGAAGCCTGAGTTTCATGTGCTCCGAGAACAAGTCAAGAACCTTCACGATGGTCTCTCTTCAGATACGACCTCTAGTACCCCAATGGGAGTGGGAATGGCATTCTTGAACTGTGTGCTCCTGGAAAGAGTTCCCACTCCTAGCCAACGAGAAGTGACAATCGGGTCTCTCATCTGACCAATACCTGCTCAAGCCCCTCAAAAGCAGAAGTCATTAAAACTGTGCTCCTGAACAAATGGGAGTCACTGTTATAGGGTCAATCAATTTAACTATTTATTGCAGTAAATGGAATGCTTTTGTCCCCCCCCCCAAATCATATGGTCAAACTTGAATCCCAGGAATGGTATTTGGGAGGTGATTAGGCCATGAGGATAGAGCCCTTATGTGTGAGATTAGTGCCCTTATAAGAAAGGGCAGAAGAGCTAGCTAGCTCTCTTTCTGCATGTGAGGACACCGCAAGCAGGCAGCTGTCCATAAACAAGGAAGAGGGTTTACCAAGAAACCAACCCTTCTGGCACCCTGATCTCAGATTTCCAACCTTCAGAACTGTGAGAAATAGATGTGTGTTATGGAAGTCCCTGGTATTTTCTTATAGCAGTCTGAGCTAAGACATCATTATGCAACTGTTATGTGCTGGACATTTTTCTAGGTACTGGCTGTACAGTGGTAAACAAACTAATACACCTTTCTTCAAGGAAACTCATTCAAGGAGTTTAGTGGGGAAAACAGAAGTCTACATAATCCTTAATGCACGATTAGCTCTAGCAAATGGTTCCTTTGAGACAGGAGATGGAAGACTGGTCATGGGATTTCATATCAGCACACGGTTGAGACCATTCATGTCTGTGAATGAATTAGAAATAAAAAATTATGATACATAAATTATATATGTATAAAATGAGACTCCTAGAAACATCCTCCCTGGCAGCACTCACCACCACCATTTTTCTTGAGTCCCTTACAGGTAACATCTCTGTGTTTTTTATCCCTGTTCACAAAATCCCAGGAACCCTGAGTCTCCCTAGACTGTCATCCTCATAGGGCTTTGTCTAACCTCTAGTCCAAGATTTCTCACCCTTGCCAACTCCTGAAGCCTTTACACTGTGTCTTTATGGAAATAGAAAGAAGGAAGCTCTTACTGGGCACAGTGGCTCAAGCTTGTAATTCCAGCACTTTGGGAGGCAGAGGCAAGAGGATTGCCTGAGTTCAGGGGTTCAAGATCAGTCTGGGCAACTTGGTGAGACCTCATCTCTACAATAAACAAACAAACAAAAAATTAGCTGGGTATGGTGGTGTGCACCTGTAGCTCCAGCTGCTTGGAAGGCTGAGACAAAAGGATCACCTGAGCTGAGCAGGTGAAGGCTGCGGTGGCCATGAGCATGCCACTGCACTCCAGCCTGGGTGACAGAGTGAGATTCCAACTCAAAAAAAAGAAGGAAGCTCTCAACTGCTAAGAATTTTTTAAAGAAAACATCATGAAAGAGAGGACTACTAATACAGGTAAAAATTGAGACCAAGTGTATTTCCCACTATGGAAATACAGTGAGTAGAATACTGGAAGTGTGAATGCATGTCTAAGGATATGGCTTGCATTTTAACATCAATAGAGTTCTAATGAAAGCTTTCATAATGTTTGTAGTTAGCACATAAAAAGTGAATTGACATGTAGATTATTACATTCATGTTAGAAGCAGTATCAACTAATGAAATTGTAAATAGCAACTGAAATCAGCCTACACATTATAGTGATGGAGTATTTATGACTTCATAGGGGTCTGCTTCAGTATCTGCAGATTGTGTCTGTCCCTTCAGCAGTTACACAAAGACAGTCTGCAAAACCATTTGGCATGAAAGGAGGGCAAGGCTTATCAAAACTCCCTCACTATCATGTGTCTGAACACAGTAAGGATTTACTGTTATGTTTAGTGAAGGCTGAAAGTCTTGGTTTCTTTTCATATACTTCTCTGATAAAAACAAACTAACACTCTAAACTCTTACTCTTCTAGGCTGTTATATTTAGTTTGGGAATCTGCTTACCCAATCTTCAGTTCAGAAATGAATTGTCTATGTGACCCAAAATGTCACAAATTAAATTCTTTGAGGTTTTCCTATTATTTAAATGTTTGCTTTGGGCTTTTATTTTGAACAAATTTCATGAGCTGTCAACCATGGTTAATAAGCTTTAATTAATCAATCAATCAATGCATCATTGTTAGGAATTCAGATAGCAGAAGGAGGTACCTTATGGTATTGTTTGCATCTGAAAGCAACAGTTCTATGCAGGTTTATTACCCTAGAAGAAACACAACTTTAGTCATGACGGTGTAAACACACCATGCATTCACCCAAACTCTAGACAAGTCAGAGCGAGTTGATGAGTACCATGGATTTTGCAATTAGACTGGGCATTATCTTTTCTTTCTGTAAACTGGTTTATCAGTGTTTGTTCACCCTATAATGTCTTGTACATAGCTTGTGATGATTATTTGTAGAACAAACAAGGATGTTATAATGAACAGAAAGTAGAAAAACCTAAGTATGTTCTCCTGATTCTTCCTTCTCCTATCTGTGATCTTGAGAGAGGGAGACATGTAGAGAGAAGTGCAGCATGAGACTCATTCACAGAGAAAACACTCTGCAAGAATTAAATCAACTCGGTATTTCCATCTAAATGGGTTACTATCATCGCACCCTGAAAGGTTATCAAAGTACAAAAGACATGAATGAGAGTGCACAGCAGTCATTATATTTATAAATGGCATTCTCTGGAAGCTAAACTGAATTTTTGGTCACTATTTGTAAGTTTTACGTGTGAACAGGATAACTATGAAGAGAGCTGATAGAGAACCCAAGTCTCTTCCTCCAACTCCATCTTCTCTGGGGGCTAAACCCACTCCTTGGATGAAATTGTTGGCAGGTCTGATGACAATGATAGTGATAATGATAACAATGACTCAGAATATACATTTAGAAGTCCTGTGGTCACTATGAATCATAAAAGAAAAATAATTTTAGTTATCAAAATGTCTAGTATCTTTAAGAGGAAAGGTTTTAAAACATGGGTATACCGTTTCATATATTGTGGCATAAATGGCTGACTTCCAAATCTACACTGCTAGCCTTGGTGTCTCTCCAAGCTCCAAATCTACCTATTAGGGGTAAGCATGAAAGAGTGTCAGTAGTGCAGGCCACAATGTCAGACTGCCTAGGTTCACATTCTGTCTCTAGAAGTAACAAATTATAAGGCTTAGGCAAAATTGCTTAACCAAGACTCTTTTCCCTTATCTATAATATAGGGGTGATTATAAAATGTCAGAGATAACAATAAAATGATAAACGTTATATTGTTTGCTTGTTGTTGTTTGGTCTTATGTTTATGCCAGAAGATTTTTTATCATGAATGGTCACAGCAGTCCTTCAATACAGATATCATGTAGGTCAGAGGATACAAAGTAGTAGAAATATAGATGAATGAGTCCAGAGATCTGACATACAATATGAGGACTATAGTTTACAAAATACTGCATTTGGATTTTCTGCTAAATGAGTAGATTTTAGCTGCTCTTGACAGAAAATGGGTAGCTATGTGAGGCGATGAATATGCCAATTTGTTCCACTACAGTAACCATCTTGCTAAATGTATCCCATCGTATCATGTGATATACATTAAATATATGCAATAACATTTGTTTTTAAAAAGATTTAAATTATGTTGGAAACAATATAAACCATGTCAAGGGCTTAGAAAAGTATCCAACACAAAGCAAGCCTTCTTATAAAAGGTAGCTTTGTTTAACTGTGTGCCAGATGTCACCTCTAACAGTGTACCAGCAGCTGTTGTAAAAGGCTGCGTTTGGCTTCAGTGACTTTTTTTGGAGATCCTTTCAACATGTGTGCCCATTTCATGATCCATACCGCATTTTTGATCCAAAATGTCATGACCCCCTACCACACACTTTCTATTCACCCAATCTTGGCCTGAGTGACTTTTTTTTTTTCAGTCTTCCAAGTAGCTGGAACTACAGATGAGTGCTACCACACCCGGCTAATTTTTTATTTATTGTAGAGATGAGGTCCTGCCAAGTTCCCCGGTCAGGTCTCAAATCCGTGGGCTCGGGCAATCCACTCACCTCGGCCTCCCAAAGTGCTGGAATTATAGGCTGAGTCACCAAACCTGGCCTGAGTGACTTTTTTTTGTTTCCCAGATTAAAAAAAAAAAGTCTCAAAGAGAAATGTTTTGCTGATGTGGAGGTGGTGAAACAAACAAACAAACAAACTACACACACACACACACACACACACACACACAATTATGAATGATGGCATTTTGAAGCATGTTATAAAAGATATGGCAAAACATAAATTTTTCAAAGTTATATTAACTGAATCTCAATACTAGCTTATTCATGACCTACTATAAATGTAGCATAATGAAAATAAACTTGTCAATCGAAACATGTCAACATCAGCTTTCAAATAAATTTGAATTACACTTGTTTTGTGCTGAGTTATTTACATATTCCTGTTCCACCTCCAACACCTCAAATTTGTCCGAAACTTAACTTATTATCTGAAACACAAACACGGTTTCTTCTCCTCTGTGACCTGCTTCAGCAACAAAATTAATCCAGCTTTACCCATGAGACTAGCGTAATCAATTTCTGAGTCATTTTCTATTTCCCTCTCAACACTTCCAATCGGTTGCCCAGCCTTGCGTCTCCCTCTCCCCCAAATCTACAAATTGAAACTTAAACCTGAGCTGTGGCCTTGCTTTTCACACAGTCTCTAACCTAATTTGGGCCCTCATTAACTTTCATCTGGACCACTGCAGTAAGCCTCTCACTGGGACATTGTGCAAGGATTGCCTTGTGGGGGGCTTGCCCATAATACTCCTCCTTTGCCTCTAAATACTTCTTTAGTATGGTGGCCAATTATGTTCCTGTGTAATGATGTCTTTCAATGGCTCAGAAACGTTCAATGGCTCTTTACTGCCTGAAGACTCCAGTCCAGGCTTCTAGCCACGCTTTCTAATGTCCTCTCCCTCCAGGATGGCTTCTCAGGCGCTGGTGGCACCTCTGGGTCCCTGTCCACAGCACTATCTCACATTCCATTGCACCAGTCATTGTGGGTCTTACTGAATAGAATTTGCTTCTATTTCTGACCATAAAAATCTTACCTATATTTCAAGGCCCATTAGTTTCCTGATGTTCTCCTTACTAAACTTTTTTAGAAGTAAGGGCTTCTTTCTCCAGCTTTCCATGATATCACCGCAAAACTGTCTTAAAATATGTGTTTTCCCATGTGTAATAATAATTTTGTAGATATGTGTCTCTTCTAAGACTGTATGAAGGGGGGCCCAAACAACCCTGGAATTTATTTATAAAACATTGTGCATTTATTCTTTCATGTCTAAACTTTAGCCGCCATCAAAGAAGTCTCCGCTTGATGCAATTCATCTACCAAGATGCTTTTTTCACTGCTCAAAATCATTTTTGAACTTGTCAATTTTGATGCCTTTTAGTGCTGCTGCCATATTTTGTTTCACCTCTTCCACATCAGCAAAATGTTTCCCTTTGAGGACATTTTTCATCTGGGAAATGACAAAAAAAAAAAAGGCATTCGGGGCACGATTGGGTGCATAGGAAGGGTGGGGCACGGGGGTCACATCCTTTGGGGGCAAAAACTGCTGAATACTCAGTGTGGGGTGTGGGCAGGTGGGCTTGTAAATCCCCCATCATGAAATGGGCAAACACATCGAAAGAATCTGCAAAAAAAAATCACTGAAGCTGAATGCAGCCTCTCACAACAGAGCTAGCTGGTACACTGATGCTGGGGGGGGGGGGGGAAGCCTGTACTACAAGGGGCCCATCCTCCCAAAAGAGAAAAATATTCCTGTTTTGGGGGGTTCCCCTCCTATGCTTACTGGGAATTTTACTTATCTTTCCTTAACACAGTGAGTTCAAAAAGAAATAGGCAGGGTGCAGTGGTTTACAGTTGTAATCCCAGAATTTTGGGAGGCTGAGGTGAGAGGATTGCCTGAGTTCAGTGTTCGAGACCAGCCTGGGCAACTTGATGAGACCTCGTCTCTACAGTAAATAAAAAATTAGCCAGGCATGGTGGTGCATGCCTGTGGTTCCAGCTACTTGGAAGGCGGAGGTGGAAGGATCACCTGAGTTCAGGAGGTCAAGGCTGCGATAGCTGTAAGCATGTCATTGCACTCTAGCCTGGGCAATAGAGGGAGACTCTGACTCAAGAAAGAAAAAAAAAAAAAAGGAAATAAATAAATGTATGAATGCATTCTACTCCATATAAATCTAATTATGAATGATGGCATTTGGAAATGTGTTATAAAATACGTGGTAAAACATACATTTTTCAAAATGATATAAAATGAATCCCAATACTAGCTTATTCATGACCTACTATAAATGTAGCATAATGAAAATAAACTTGTCAGTTTAAACAAATCAAGATCAGATTTCAAAGGAGTTTGAATCAGGCTTATTTTGTGCTGAGTTATTTATGTATTCCTGTTCCAGGGGTAGAAATCAAGCACAATATCTTAGTGTCTATTAGAGAATGATTCTGTGTCTCTTCGTTTCTCCACGTTTGCGCATTCACGGACTTCTGAACTGCATGTTTCAGGCCTGTTTGATTTCTGGTAGCTTCTTCTCTCTAAGCCCCTCAGGTGCGCGGCCTGGGGACAGCCCACCTGGTGCTTTTATTTGGTGTCTCCTTCAGTAGTTTAACACACCTCCACACATGTCAGTCCTGGCACATGCGGATTGTGCCAACCCAAATTTCCAGAGATTACATCTCTCCCAGAACCTGATATTCTTTTCACACTAGATACCTGGAGTCTAAAACCTGAGAGACTCAATAGCCTGGTGTTCAGGAATCATCTCACTTCATGTGTAATAAGAGGCGATCTGATTAGAAAACCATTCTCAGAAGATGAGAAAATAAGCAAGGTTTAGATTATTGGCTTAACAAAAGCCATGTAGAAGAAAGGTGTCTGTCTTAGTCTCTGAGGCTATATAATTTATAAAGAGCAGAGGTTGATTTGACTCATGTTTCTGCAGACCATACAAGAAGCATGGCTCCAGGATTTGCTGAGTTCAGGCACCTTCCAGTCAGGACAGAAGGTGAAGGGGAACAAGCATCCCATGGTGAGAGAAAGAAGAGATAGAGAAGAGAGAGAGTTAACAACTAGCTCTCGGTGGGTCTAAGAACACCAAAAGAATGAATGATACCAAACCACTTATGAGACATTGACCCCACCCCCCCACCCTCCGCCCCCAGCTGTCATGACACAAACATCTCCCACTAGGTTCCACCGGCAACACTAGGGATCATGTTTCACCATGAAATTTGGAGGGGATAAACATCCGAACTAAATCAGTGTCAAAGCCTCATCCAAAGAATCCCTGCAGGAGGGCCTAACTATATTTTGTCCAGTGAACACCCACTACCTTATTAGAGTAGACAGATATATATAATGTTTCGATTCTCCATTTCTGTCATTTTCTAGAGCCACCTGGAGAACTCGAACCTCTCTACACCCACTTGAGACAGCACTTTTCCAAAGACACTCTCCAACCCACCCACCAGCTGAAATACAGCATGGGGCTCTTCTCATCGTGCTGTGTTTCACGCCTCTATATGAATATTTGTCACATGTTTAAGCATTTTCCAACTGATTCCCTTTACCTCTAGGAGATTTTGAGTTGTCAGAAGATAGAAACTATTTTTATTTATTTATTTTTATGCTGTATTTTTTGAGATAGGGTCTTCTCACTCTGTTGCCTAGGCTGGAGTGTAGTAGCATGATCATGGCTCGCTGCAGCCTTGACCTCCTGGGCTCAGGTAATTCTTCTGCTTCAGCCTTCTCAGTAGCTGGGACTACAGGTGTGTGCCACCATACCCCGATAATTTTTTAAAAATTTTCTGTAGAGACGAGGTCTTGCAAAGTTGCCCAGGCTGGTCTCAAATTCCTGGGCTCAAGCAATTCTCCTGCCCTGGCCTCCCAAAGTGGTGATTTTTAAAACGTGAGCTGGGCATGGTGGTGCAAGCCTACAATCCCAGCTACTTGGGAGGTTGAGGTGGGAGGACTGATTGAGCCCAGAAGTTTGAGGGTGCAGTGAGCTGCGATCACACCACTGCACTCCAGCCTGGGTGATGGATCAAGATTCTGTTCTGTTTTTGTTTGTTTGTTTTTTGAAACACCCAGAAACAGAAAGAAGTTGGGCTTTTGAGAGAGGAAGGGATGTCCTCCTGCCTTGGTGGCATAAGGGCGGTGTCACGTGGGTTTTGAGGTGTGGTGATGAGGCACAAGGTGGGCACTCCATCAAGAGGCTTCAGAGAAGTCTGGAACGGGCTCCTGACTGGCGAGCAGCCAGTTTGAAGAGCAGGTGTAAGCGGTCTCCTCCGCGGGTTTCCCCTTGTCTTTATAATGCTCAGCATCTAGTGAGCTGTGCTGTGGGAAACTGGATGGTGCAGGGTTTTGTCACTGAGCCTGGAGTTGGAGGACAAGTGGCTGTGAACAAGAAAGGAAAGATGACTGTGCCCAGGCCATGGTCACAGTAGCCACAGGCGCCTAGGGACCCAAGACCTCCAAGGGCTTGAGAGGGAGCAGCACATTTGACAGCCCTGGCAAGGAGGTCCCAGGCACAATCTTCAGAAACACTCAGTGGTCACTTTGTCAGTGGGCGGAACCCCAGCAAATAAGGATAGGTAAGTCTCAAGACATGCAGTTTTGGATCTACAAAGAAGTGGATTTGTATTTTGCTGGCACAGCTACAGAGCAAGGTGACAGCCAGTTATAAGATCTACTATATACTGCATCTTTGTTCTAGGGTTCTCAATTTTACGTCATGGTTGCTAGGATTTAAAATTACTTTAAGTCTGTGAAATAATGTTCTACTATCTCTAAAATGTTATTCTTAGGAAATAATTCAGCTACTAGAAACCACTGGTCTTTTCTTTGGCCGACATAATTTTGCTTACGAACCTTTCCTTTTCTTATGGACAAAACCAGGAATCAGTTTTGTAGTAAAGGTTCGCTCTTCAACACGTGCATTAAAAGACACAGTTTCAGGCAGATGAGGGATCTGGCTTTTTTTCCTTGCCTTTCTGACGATGGTCTGGTAAGCAAACAATTGCTATGTTCCCAAGACTTCAGGATGAAACAACAGATACAGAACTAGAGAGCCTTCTGCTTCTGACATGAAAATGCAAACGGGAAAATTGGTTTTCTTTAACATAGCCCCAAACACCATATATCAACACATTATCAACTGAAATCATCTCCTTTATGTTGCACTCTGAAAAACTTTTAATATTCATGTGGACATAAAAAAATGCTTAGTTAGAAAAAAAATAAATGTAACATAAAAAACCATCCCAGGATGCAACACAGTTTCTCAAGTCATCATTAAAACTACAGAGCAGGCAATATTAATGTTTAAATGGAAGACAACTAGAAGAACAATTAAGTTGGGGACGCTTTACTATAACATGATTTGCTTTTGACATACCTTTTGGTTATTTTTAAAGACAAAAGCCAACCAACTGCTTTAAGAGACAAAAGAGTGCCCGGAGATCAAATAGTCAACTGTAATAAAAAAGAAACATATTTTCAGAAACTCTAGCATTCTTTTGGTTTCCTGAGGCATTGCATTAGTGAATAGATTTGAGCTTTATTGGCTAAAGGGAACAATTCTCTGTCAAGATGGCATTTAGACTTCTAAAAGGTGCTTATAAAACTGATAGCAGATGCCACAAATTATACACATAGTGGGACTATTAAAAAAAAAAAAGACTTGAAAGCTATCCACAGGGTGTTTAATAACATTTGTATAGTTCAAAACAGTGTCATATTTCCTATTTCTACTATCATTATAATAGTAGACTTTTGGGAGGGGGGAGGGAAGCAAATAAGATGAATAATGGAAAAAAGTATGAGAAAAAAATTTAAAAGTATGAGGGTGAGTAAATTACATAAGAGAAGCTTCAAAGCAGGAGGATATTTATAATTATAGAATGAAGAAACTGAGCACAAGGGAGGAGAATGCAGAGCTTCAAAGTAAAATACTTAAGAAATAAAGAAAAAAGGTAAATAAATAAGAAACAGGCGGGGTGCGGTGACTCACACCTATAATCCCAGCACTTTGGGAGACAGAGGTGAGAGGACTGCCTGAGCCCAGGGGTTTGAGACCAGCCTAGACAACTTGACAAGACCTCGTCTCTACAATAAATCAAAAAATTAGCCAGAAGAGTAGTGTGCACCTATAGTTCCAGCTACTTGGAAAGCTGAGATGGAAGAATCACCTGAGTCCAGGAGGTCCAGGCTGTAGTAGCTGTGAGTGTGCCACTGCACTCTAGCCTGGGCAACAGAGTGAGACTACAACTCAAATTTTTAAAAAATCAGTTTTTAAAACTGTATAACTTATATAGAATCTGTGAAGTAGAAAAAGTTTTGAAAGTGCATCTAGCTGCCTTACCTTTCTTTAGGTAGAAACACACTTAAATCTTAGTACAGAACCAGCTGTTCCAAACAGGCATTACCGTGGAATGTGTTTCGATCTCTCACCTTTTCTAGAGAGGGTCTCCTCTCCCCTACCAAGGCAGAAATGCTTATTGTAACTTTTAGGACCAGAATCAAAGCTTCACAAGGCAAGAAAGAGAAAAAGAAAAATTAAGTCCTGAGTTTTACCCTAAGAGCGAACTCCTTATTAATTAAAATATGGTCTTTGATCACAGAAAGAAGGGCATCACCTGGAAGCTTGTTAAAAATGCAAAATCTCAGGTTCCTTCTCAAAAACACTGCATTTAAGTCCAAATCTGCATTTAATAAGATCCTTGATTCCTGTGGTCATTAAAGTTTACGAGATACTATTGAGTTTCCCTAGTTATCACTTCTGACACCATTTATCTTGTGGTTATGTTTGTGTAATTGAATAACCCTAATTTGTACCTTTCTTTTATTAATTATTACTAGGACTATATATAATTGTATATGTTTATAAGTGGCATTAAAAATATGTAAGAAACATACTGCAAAGTAATGAAAAAGTAAATACACTCAGATTTAAAATGCATTTGAATAGAAAATCTGTCTCTAGCTTTCATCATTATATGTTGGAAGAGGAGCACATAGCAGAGTTTTCACAGGACAAAACAAGAAACTCGGATAATGTGGTACTATGTCCAAGGATTTGAACTCTATGATAATAAGGGCTTCTTGCACAGTAAAAGCCCTGTGACATTTCACATCGACTTGCTGAGAGCTGATTGGAGTTATTCTTTAAAGGAATCATTACTCTCAGTATTTCTGTCATGTTTTCTCAGAAGATGTTAAAGGTCATTTCACTTTCTTAAGAGAAAATATCTAACATTTAACGAGTCACAGACATATCATTCCATTTGATTTCTATCTGTAGTAGGTAAAGATTAAAACCAAAGTTTTAACCCAGGATGTGTTAGGAAATGAGAATAATTGATGCAGAGCCACAGCTGGGGGAAGAGGAAAGATGGCAGAGATCCTGCACCAAGCCTCAGTTGTAAAGAGAAGGGAAAGGAGGCTGGGAAATGTGAACAAAGTGGTCAAGGTTAGTGAGGGGGAGGGCCAAGACAAAAGCCCTGAATCCCTAACTTCAAGAATTTTCCATTCCACTCCATTCTCCCACATTTAGTGGGCAATAAACAAGCCCATCTGGGGACATTTGGTGGATGGATCATCTAATTTTTAGTTATGTAGGAAAAACATGCATCTTGTCCCAAATAATTATTTTATCTTCCATTCCCCCCCCCCACCTGTTAGTCTCCCTTTATATGACAAGTACTGAACTTGGAACTGGGATATTGAAAAGGAAAGACATCTTAAGAAATCCTCCCCCATTTTGAATTCTAGTGTTCCACGGGCTTCTATCCTTGGCCATCTTTACTCTTCTTCTAGATCCTCATATAGTTTTCCTGAGGGTATAACCTGCCACCTATAAACTGCTAACACTCAAGATCAAATACACTAAAGATAAACATACCTTTAGCTCTGCAATTCCACTTCCATATATTTATAATAAAGAAATAATTTAAGAAATGCACTAACATTTAGCTATAATAGTTTATATACATAAAAAGCTATAATTTGATATATAAAGCTACATATATCCAGACAGTTGGCTTTATGTAAATCTTTTTGTACAATTTGAGCTAAAACCTACTACCTGCCTATACATGCAAGATAACTCAGTCTTAAAAAAAAAATTGTGTAAATATATGTCTTATTCTGGAAGAAAGCTAGTTACGTTCTTTTCCTGACAGCTGGTTCTATTCACTTGATGGATTTTGAGTTACTAATATGTTCAAGAGCATGAATATAATACAAATGTTTAAAAACCATTTTCTCTATATAATTGCACAGCGTATTTCAGGGGTGATCAGCTGTCAAGCTTATTTTACTGTGTCCTTTAAACTGTCTACAATAAAAAAATTTTCTCATCGTTAAATGTCATAGTATGACCTCAAAAAGCAACACTGCATGAATGTGCAGTGACAGCTGACACACAAGAGCTGGCATTTTAGCTGGCATCTGCACAGGAAATACAAAAACACATTTCTGAAGTTTCCATTTGTTTAGAGTCAACTTCTGCAGAAGATGCAAACATGTATGCACATGCCACACACACCCAAAAACCACATGCAGCAATATTTCTATAAAATACATTCATATGCTTTTTTGTACTACAATAATAAAAATAATGGGTTCTCATGTTTGTTTGTGTGACATCATGTGAACATGAAATGAAATCAAGTTTCCTTAAAGGCAGGGAAAACAAACCAAAAAATGTGCATCTCATTAATTCCCTCTCTCTCTCTCTCTCTCTCTCTCTCTCTCTCTCTCTCTCTCTCACACACACACACACACACACACACACACACACACACACACACACGCGAAATCTCTAATGAACAGGAGATGTCTTTCTCTGCTGAAGCATCATGGTTACCAGACCCTGAAAGTTTATTTTCTCAGCATGGAGAATACCATGGTGATTTTCCTCAAATGTTAGTCCATTCATTTCCTTTGTATAACAAAAATGACACTGGAAGGTTAATGGTGTGAAACTGCAGGCAAAACGAAGCTACCATCCTCTTTCTGCTGACAAGACCACAGTAATGCAATGTGAAAAATTAGAAAGAGAGAAATAGAATCTCAGGTGGAGAGTCAGTTTATGAAGTATGTTAAAACCACCAGGGGCTCCACCTGACCAAGTAGTAGGTAGAAGTGCATGTAGTCATTTAATTTATGGCTAAGAGGATTCAAGATGTTAAAATCAAGGGGCAAGCTAGATTGGGTTATACCAGATTCTAGACCACAACATATCATTGAATTTCTTTGTATTTAGTAATCCTTGAGCAAACTACTAGTATACAATTACATAATTACATAATTTTTACTATATTACCAAGTATGCTTTTTATGAACATAGTACCATATAGGGCTTTAAAATAACACTCATGTTTGAATTTCAGCAGAAGTGCATATACTATATACATGAAAAATTTAAATAGTCAAAAGTATAGTTTTCTGTTTAAAGTCTCTAAAGTAATGATAGAACCTATCAAGTCTGTACAGTTAACAGAAAAATTGTTAATTGCTCAATTCAGTTGAAAACATTCACTTAGCTTATTAAGTACAATAATTTCATTATTATTGACTAAGAAACAGACCAAGAATAACTAAATTTTCAGAATCATCACAAATCACCTATGTATGTATCTAATTATAAGTAATTACATTTGAAAACAAACCACAACCCCCAAAATCAGGAACAAGACAAGGTTGTCCACTCTCATCACTTCTACTCCACATAACAAAAGTCCTGCCAAAGCAACAAGGCAAGAAAAAGAAATTAAAGGCATCCAGATAGGAGGGGAGGGAAGTAAGACTATCTCTATTCACAGATGATATAATCTTGCACATGGAAGATTCTAAGAATCCATAAAACAACTTGTAAAACTGATAAGCAACTTCAGCAAGGTTGCAGAACACAAGGTCAATATTTTAAAAATCATTTGCTTTCCATACACTAGATATGTGTATGGAAGCCCAAAATGAAGTTAAGACTATAAGAAGTTATAACAGCATCAAAGATATTTAGAAAGATATTCAACAAAATAAGCACAAAATATGTACTGTGAAAATAAAAAATGTTGAAATTAAACACGATCTAAAAAAAAAGTAAGAACAGTCCATGTACATAGATTGAAAAACTTAATATTTTTAAACTGTCAATACCAAATTAATCTACAGATTTATCACAATCTCTACCAATATCTTAGTTGTTTTTTTTATTTTTTAATTTTTAATTTTTGCAGAAATGGACTGATCCTAAAATTCATATGGAAATGCAAGCACACAGAAAAGTTAGGCAATCTTGAATTCACCCTGCCCCAAATTTCAATTTGTAATTGCTGATGTTTACATAATTACTAAACCTAAAATGAACCTCACATACGAGTTGGATTTATTTGGCACATGTATTATAATAATTTCTTTCCAATATAAAAAGAAATATAGTATTACAGATTTCAGGTAGTTCTACTTTCTGAATAAGCAACACTTAACCTCCATGTTTAAGTTCCATATGAGATATGTGAAGTGCACATTGCTAAGCACCCAGCACAAAATACACTCAAATCATGCAATTATCTTATCCCTTAAATCACTAGCATAATTTGACCTCCCATAATTTTAAATTACATTACTCTGCTAAAACTTGTATTTGTTCATTAATGTAAGAAGGAATATCAAAAAGTCAAGCTTTAATATCTATCTCTACCAGAACTAAATTACTTGCATATAAAAATCAAGTTAAAGTAATTCTCACAATGTCCAAATTTACCTCTCTACCAACTTAAGTGATTTAGCAATTTCTTATAGCTTTACTATAATTTAAAAATAAAAATTGTATATATTCAAGGTAGACAACTTGGTGTTTTGATATATATACATACATTGCGAACTGATCATCCCAAGAAGCTAATTAACATATCCATCACCTCACGTAATTACGATTTGCTTATTTTTTTATAGTAGAAACACTTAAGGTCCACTCTTTTAGCAAATTTCAAGTACAAAATACAGGATTATTCATTATATTATTACATTGTATATTAGGTCGCCAGACACAGGAAGACAAATACAGCATGATCTGTATATTTTAAATTTAAAAATTTATAAAGTTACAGTATGTTAAGGCGAACAATATTGAAGGAAAAAGAAACATCTTATAAATGGAATGAAGCCTGAGTGTATAGTGTTTATGAAGTCTACAGTGGTGTACAATAATGTCCTAGGCCTTCACATTCACTCGCTACTCAATGACTCACCCAGAGAAACTCCCAGTCCTGCAAGCTCCCTTCATGGTAAGTGCCCTAGACAAGGGACCTTTCTAAAACATTTTCTCCAATATTTTTACTCAACCATTTCTACGTTTAGACATGCAAATATTTACCACGGTGTTATAATTGCCTACAGTATTCAGCACAGTGACATGAGGCACAGGTTTGCAGCCTAAAAGCAATAGGCTATACTTTATAGCCTAGGTATGTAGTGGGCTGTACCACCTAGGTTTGTGTGAGTACACTCTATGATGTTCACACAATGATGAAACCGCCTTAGGATATATTTCGCAGAACTCAGAACCTATTCCCTTCATTAAGCCATGGAAGACTGTCCTTAATTTAAAGGTAATATCATTTCACCCCAAATACATCTACGGGTTCATTTTTTTTGTTTGTTTTTTCTATTCCCTCTCCCTGTGTTTAAACACACATTACAAATTGAAGTAAACTGAGAGAAAATGAGAAAATGGTTAGCTCCATGTCTTCTTCCTTAATAGGATTATTAAAATCGTTACATTGATAATGTAACTGAGTCAGTAAGGTTAAGTTCATTGTAATGTGGCTAGCAAACACAGAATTCAAACTTACATTCTACTTTCTTAACAGCAACAATTTCCAGCCTTTTTTTTTTAACAGCAAAACTTTTCAAAAAAGCTTCTATTTTTTTGACTACCAATCACCTACTTTAATTGGACTTTTATCCCCTTCATTTCACTGGAATTGCCTTTGCCAAGGCCAACAGTGGCTTCTGTGTTAGTACATACAATAGTTACTAGGCTTGATTCCTCTTACACATCTATGTGACATTGAACATGGCTGACAGCCTCTTCCTTGAAGTCCTCTCTTCTTGGTCACTATGACTTAAAGGTTCTTATGGGTTGCTTTTCACTCTCTATTGTGGGATCTTTCTTTCTGGTCAGCTGCTAAATATTAGAGTGCTTCAGGCCTAGACCATTAGCATCTTGTCCTCTGCTTCTCTACTTTCTGAAGCAGGATGAGATCCTGCTTGATGTTATCTGGATTGTATTTTCTTATTTATTGGGGGGTTTTTTTGGTCACGTTATACTAGTATGTAAGAGCCATGAGTCACAATAGATAGAAAATGTTTAGTAAGTGTTTGCTGGATGAATAGAAAAAATGGAAGGAAGGAAAGAAGGGACGGAGTGCAGGAGGGAGGGAGGGAGGAAGGAAGGAAAGAAGGGACGAAGTGAGGACGAGAGGGAGGGAGGAAACAGGGAGGTAGGGAGGCAGGGAGGAGGGGAGGGAGGGAAAGAGGAAAGGAGGGAAAGAAGGGAGGGAGGAAGGGAGGGAGGGAAGGAGGTACAGGCATATACTTTAATTCCCCTTCTTGGAAAACTATGACTTGACCTGAGAAGGAGTGACTATTAAAAATATCTCTACCTTCGGGCTTCCTGTTCCAACAAGGCTTGGGTCTGTTTTACCTGCTCTCTGAGTTCAACCGCATTTCACATCCTAGGCCAATTGCATCCGAATGGTGAACTCCAAGTATTGCCATGAATCTGCCACTGGGAAATCCTAAAATGAACCTAGATTATACAAAATAATTGGCCAACTGGCACTTGCTATGAGAATAAATTCTTCATAGGTGAACTAAATCATGTTGGATTTAACCACCACTCTCTTTGAGCAGGAACACCAAAACTCATAGGGGCGGGCGGCGGGGAGAGAGGGTGGTGAAATGAGGTATGTATTAGGTCTGAAGTGATTAAGTTCTCAGGAGCAAGATCCCTTTTGCAAGTGTTTCCAAGTGACCTACTGTTTGCCATTAACCCTTGACTTCAGTCATTACAACCTGTCTCCTATAGGATATGCCAAGACCTTATTTCATTTCCTTTGAGTCCCATCTGATATTGTCTAGACTGTCCTCGAACAGTGGCCCTCCCGGCTCTGACTGCCTTCCTCTACTGCCAACTCTTCAACAGCTGTGTCTCCTGCTTCCCCAGTCAGATGGGCAACCCCAATTTCTCAGCAGCTTTTGTGGGGGAGCTGTGTTATTTCAACTACCATATGCCAGAGTTTAGCACCTAGCAGTTTGCGATAAATAGACTTCAGATAGTCAGACTCTCTGTTAAGGAGAAATGCTAATGATGATAAAGATTTACATTTTGCAGTGGAACAGTGTGATTATATAAACCTAAGGAAACAAATGAAGATAAATTACTTTGTCCTAATTGGTTCACTTAGCGTAATTTTCATTGTTTCCCTATTTTCTATATTTTGTATTTTAAGTCATAGAAAAGTAGGGGGTAATTTGAATTTTTAAGTGGATGATGTACTTATGACCACTTAGAAATAGAACAAGCATTCATATCAAAGACAAATTTGGCATTCCAGAAAAATGACACAAAGGGTTTTTTTTTTTTCTTCAAAATTAAAATGGCCGGGCACAGTGGCACATGCCTATAATCCACTTTGGGAGGCCAAGATGAGAGGATTGCCTGAGCCTATGTGTTCGAGTCCAGCCTGGACAATTTAGCGTGACCTCATCTCTACAATAGATCAAAAAATTAGCCGGGCATGGTGGTGCGTGCCTGTAGTTTCAGCTACTTGGAAGGCTGAGGCAGAAAAATCACCTGAGCCCAGCAGGTCGAGGCTGCAATGGCCTGTGAGCATGCCACTGCACTCCAGCCTGGGCAACAGAGTGAGACTCAACTAAAAAAAAAAAAAGTTAAAATGGCCATCCATTTCTTAATGTCGCCTACCTTTTAATCACACCTGCAATTTTATTCCTATCCTCAGTAATCAAAACATTAAAAATATTCCTACATTAACATCAAGACAAATATCTGTGACCTCTTCTCACTAACAGAGACTTCCTTGATTATTCTCAATTTATTTAATCTATTTATTTGATCTATCTCAGCCTTTATGTTCTCATCATCATTCTTACAAAAGGATAATAATAGCTCTTACCTTAGAGCATTATCCTGAAGTTTGAATGACATAATTCAGAAAAAAAAATATTCAGTACGTTTGGTTCATAGTACATTCTCAAGGCATGTTTATCATCATCATTTTCCACCTTTACTATTAAACAAATACATGGTCAACACTTACTTGGAATTGTCTTCACATTCTTCAAAATAGTCCACTGCACATACTAGTATGGTTCTACCACAGTATCTGGCAAAAGTTAGGCATTGAATAAATGTATCTAACATGTTGCTCACATGCTATCCCCTTTTGTAGTTCCACTGAGGCAAAGATCATGTTGCATCCATTCCGAAGCTAGACACAGTGGCAAGTAAGGCAAGCACGGTAGATGCTCGCTGAATGAATTATGTATAGCTAACATTAAACATCCATTAGGAACTGATGTATGAGCTATGAATTCCATTGTAACAATAAGTGACAATCATGCACTCCCAACAAGAATGATTCATAACCTCTGCTTTCTTGCCTTTAGTGGATAACTGATTACATACGACAAGATCATTGCTGTAACCTATAGAGTCTGTCCAGCTGGCCGGGATCAGCTTTGCAAGGCCAACTTAAAGAAGTGTGAAGAGAGAGATCCATTCTACATCAAGTAGGCAAACTGCAAGATTATAGGCTATTAGTTATGTCATCACATGATGTGAGAATTAAAAATATTAAACATTAAATAGGTAAATGTTAAATATACAACAATATATTAAAATTGTTGCTTAAATAGATTTTCAAATTTCTATGTGATGGAAGGAAGACTGTAAATTTTGCATGGCATACATGATCACAATATAACTTATTATTCAAACTCTGGACTGTGTGGTTGAGTGGAAAAAGCCTTGGACTGGAAGTCCCAGGAACCTAGATACAGTCTTAGCTTTGTGATTTTTGCACAAGTCATCTTACTTTCAGGCTTTAGTTTTCATTTGAAACCTGTCGGTTCCCTCTCAGCTGTAAAACCCTAAGATTCTAATAATAACCCCATCATCAAAATCTGGTGTTTTGCTAGTATCATTCTCCGAAAGCTTTGCCACAGACTACAATCAACTCTATTATCCATGTTAGAATTCAACATTCTACCCAGACTCAATCTACTCGGAGACAATATCAAATCAGAGCTCACAAGAATTATTCGCTATAGCCAGCCAACTCTTTCTCCATGTAATGAGACTTTCTCAGTACAAATTGAAACTGCACATAGTCCAGAGATGTCATAAACCAGTATTTCCCATTCATTCTAATCACAGCCTACTCATGACAAGATGGCAAACAGGGCCATAGCAGGTATCAGATTGCATTATTCAAGACAAATTAAATCTTCCTATTCCATATAGACACAGGGATTGCTCTTCAATGATGAAGGAGCAGACAGAAATTTTTGGCCATAAGAAAAAGTTAGTATGATGTAAACTACACATACACATATATTTTTGTACAGAAGCACACATGCATTTTCATTACTTTTAAAATCAAGTTCCTATGGGAAAACTAGGACATTTAAAAGATGTATTGTCCAACATTTCTGGTATCAAAAAGTTATAGTGGAGATAGCTGGCATGGTAATATGTAATGAGCTGGCTTCTCCATGTCTTATACTATTGAGTAAGTAGGAGTTTTTTTCCAAAAAAAATCACAACTGGATACTAATTCTACACTTAGTCCAGAAGTATTGGCCAGGCTTAAACCTTAATACATATTGAATATTTACCATAATACTATAAGAAAGAGATTGGCAGTAGCAGGATACTGCCAGGATGGGGGGTGGGGGTGGGGTGGGGAGACACAACATCAATAAGGGTACCTGATCTCAAACCAGGCAAAGTGGGGACCAAAGGGAGTCCCAAACTTTACCTGAACGATGACCACTTGTATACTTAATCCTGAACTGTACCCCACATCTTTAAAATAAAAAAGCTTAATATACGACATCATTGTGAAAGAAAAAATTAAGTTTTCCCCGAGGCTTGCTCCAGCTGTAATGCAAGTCATTCTACAGTATCTGTGGTAATATGTTAAAGTCCAATAGTGTTATTTTCAAATTACATGAGATTATTTTCTTCTGTTTCTGATTTGGAGTTGCTTCTATGCTTTAAATTTTTTTTTTTAATCTTTAGCATAATAACATAAATGTAACAAAAGTGCATAGTGTAAACAGAAGTGCATAGTTATATAACCATCAAGTCCCTCAACAATTAATGATCCTAAACTAACATCCAGAACAGGAAGTTTCAATGCTCAAATATATATATCTGTGTGTGTATATATAGATATATACACACATGCATATATTTTTAAAAATTTATTTATACTTCTGTCTGTCTATCTATCTATCTATCTATCTATCTATCTATCTATCTATCTATCTATCTACCTAAATGATGCTATACCAGAATAATTATAAAACTACAAAGGGGTGTTTCTTAGGTGTGCACAGGTTTAGTGGTTTAGTGCAGATTACCAAAGACTAGACAAGAGTAGACTGGTCCATTCATTGGTGACTAAAAAGATCTGATGCAGGCCGGACTTCCTGTATCTGCTCTGGCTAAAATGCCTCCTCTTCCTGTATTTAAATCCTGCTGACCTTTCTCAGCCAGGTTCACTCACTCGTGCTGGACATGGCCAGCATGCAATGTGATCTCCTTGCTGTAAATGGGGGCAACATACTCTTACATGTGCTGTCTGAGCACAGGCCTCCACCCACAGCCCTGAGTTCTTGTGCTTTATCTGTGTTAGTGTTACAGCGATTCCTCAGCTAATTAATCCCTTGGTTATACAAATTCAGCCATGTTTAAAAAGTGATCCTCATAAATCATGATGGATAGAAATGCTTGTTCAGAAAAAAAGTCCCTTGAGGGACACTCCTTTTGGAAGAGTTTCAGACAAAGGTAAGAGAATGGACAGGAGGTAAGCTGTGAAGCCCTAAAGTCAAAAGCTGCCATCTCCCATCCCCTCACTGCCCTGGCATCCCCCTCCCTCACTTACTCCATCCTGACATCCACCTTCCCACGTCCCCCTGCTAGATTCTTTGACTATTTCAGCCACTTAGGACAGCATGTGACCTTTTACTTCCCAACAAAACAGAGTCATTTTAATTGTTTTCTTGACTTATGTCACCCTGACTCAAACATAATCACAAACTAAGGCACTAAATCCAAAAGTACTTTTGTTGTAAGTTGCAGAATGAAATACTTTTGTTCCTTGGCTAAGGGAATTTCAAGCATAAGCAAATGGGATTCTCATTGTTCTTTTGTGTCCAGAAGGGCCAGTGAAGGGACCCTCCATAGCTTGCTGTTTAATGGAGGGCAGAGTGAGGACGCTGGCGGTGACATGGAGAACCCTGTGTTCACGCAGTTTCTTTCCCCAACAAAATTCAGTTCAAAAAGATGTGGGGCAATTTGAGAATGGATGCTAGAGGCAAAAAGGAGAAGAATAGTTTCTTTCTAGTCCCCTCAAAAAGCTCCTCTCTGTAAAGAAGTCTGTCTACCTCTTATTTTTGCAACAAAGGACCTACACACTTCAACACCATTATTGCCCATAGCAAATAAATGCAGTACGACTGTTGTCTGGTGACAATATACACCACAGCTTGTATCATACATCAAATTATGTATGCATAATCAATTCACTTTGCAAAACTTATTTTGCTCCTCATCGTGTGAAGAAAGCAAACATTTTCTTTTAAAGACTAAAATGCTGTCCTTTTACTAGACTCTTTTATATGCTGTGTTCATTGATCCATAGCTTACTCACAGTTCTCATAAATCTTTATAGGATAGTTTTTGACGCAGGAGTTTAAAGAGAATATTTACCTAATTTTAACTAATTGAGAAAAGCAGTCTGTCTGAAGAGGCTGAATGCAGTTTTTGTGTTTATTGTAGCACAATGACCTTTCCCCAGTGGCAGTGAGCAATGCAACCGCGCTACTCACTTCCTTATAAAAAATACACGCGCAAGAGCTTTAGGGCTTTTTAGCTACAGCCAAACATCCACGCTTGAGTTACATATCAAAGGAGATTTTTCATACTTAGCCCAGCTCGTAGCACGCAGAGCACGATGTGCTGAATTTTTAACAGGAAACCACCTCTTTCTATAGTCTCTTTCCCCAGGAGGCGATATTCCAGAGTTAAGCCTACTGGTCGTGCAAGTGATACACTGTCTTTTTAGACTATGAATAACATTTTCAAATTAAAAGCACATCTTCGTATTTTATTTCCTCAAAGCAAATAGAAAGAGGTTACATTTAAACATTTAAAAGAAATTTTTTTTGAGTTGGAGTCTCACTCCGTTGCCTTGCCTGAAGTGCAGTGGCACATTCACAGTCACCTCAGTGTTGACCTGCTAGGCTCTGGCGATCCCTCTGCCTCAGTCTTCCAAGTAGCCGGAACTACAGGCACATGCTACCATGCCCGGCTAATTTTTGATGTATTGTAGAGACGAGGTCTCGCCAGGTTGCCCGGGCTGGTCTCGAACCCACGGGCTCAGGTAATCCACTCGCCTTGGCCACCCAAGGTGCTGGGATTACAGGCTGAGCTACTGAGCCTGGCCTCATTTAAACATTTTGGTGATCTTCAGGCTTCCTAGTAAAGATGCATAATATTCTATCACTGGCCTATGAAACCCAGAAATACCAAAGGCCGAAGCACACAGGTAAAAAAAGGATTGGCTCTTCAACACTATAAAGAGGTATGGCAGATCCTTGAATAATGTCGTTTCATTCAACATTGTTTCCTTATTATGATGATAAGAAAATAAAAGGGAATTCTTGTTCTGGGTCATTGTCTGTGTGAAGTTTCCGCATTCTGCCCATTCTGGTTTTCTCTGGGTCCTCCTGTTTCCTCCCGCATCCTGAATATATGCCTGTGATGTTCACCGACATGTCTACATGGTCCTAGTGTGAATGAGTGTGGGTGTGGGTGTGAGTGGCCGTGCAATGATGTCCTGTCCCTGAGCTACCCAGATAGGCTCCAGTCACCTGAGACCCCCCCAACTTGAATAACTGGGTAAATCATTATCTTACCTGTTTATACTGGTCTTTTTAAAATGTATGTATAGCTCATATTTATTTCCATGTTTAATATAAGAAGTATTTAGGTCTTTATTTAGAAGTTTGATGATGGTTTTGTGACCAGAAATATGCTGTAGGAACTTAACTTTTGTCTTTACTAATTTGCCTATGATCAAAGTGATTTTGCTGTTTTGCTTAAAACGGCAGTTTCCAAGAACCTACTGATGATGTTAAATCAGACTTTATTGTATGTACTGCCTTGTTGCAGACAGTGCTAATGTCAAGGCCTCACCTCCTTATGCTCACCAAGCTGCCCTAACACAAGCCCAGGCTCAGCCTTCAGGTAAAAAAAAAAAAAAAAAAAAAATCACACCAGCCACCCCCTGCATTTGCCATGTACCAGCCCTTGTCTAAACATGTCTAAGCACTTTGTATGTATTAACATTTAATTCGCACAACATCCCTGTGTGTTAGCAACTATCAGCATCTTCATTTTATACCCAAAACTAAAGTGCAAAGGTAAATACAGAATTACCATTTGATCCAGCAATTTCACTCTTAGGTACATAAAAGAATTGACTTTGGGAGGCTGAGGTGAGTGGATTGCCTGAGCCCGCGGGTTCGAGACCCGCCTGGGCAGCAAG
>NW_007246222.1:569091-574726 GCF_000164805.1 Carlito syrichta | reverse complement strand
GGGTCTCGAACCCGCCAGCTCAGGCAATCCACTCACCTCAGCCTCCCAAAGGTGCGGGATTACAGGATGAGCCACCGAGTCCGGCTAATGGAATGTTATTTAACCTCAAAAAGGAAATTCTCAGGTGACTCCAGCCACCTGAGACCCCCAACTTGAATAAGCTACAACATGGATGAATCTTGAAGACACTATGCTATGTGAAGTAAGCCAAATACAGAAGGACAAGTACTGTATGATTCCACTTATATGAAGTACTCAGAGTACACAAATTTCATAGAGACAGAAATAAGGAGTTGAAGGTGGGGAGGGAAGACGAAGAGTTATGGTTGAATGGGCACAGAGCTTCATTTTTAGAAGATAAAAATGTTCTGGAAATAGTGGTGAGGGTTGCACATCATTGTGAATGTACTTAATGACACTTTATCATCTAATTAAAAATTATGATGCAAGCCGGGCTCGGTGGCTCAGCCTGTAATCCCGCGCCTTTGGGAGGTTGAGGTGAGTGAATTGCCTGAGCCCGCGGGTTCGAGACCTGCCTGGTCAACTTGGCGAGACCTCATCTCTACAATAAATCAAAATAAGCCGGGCGTGGTAGTGCACGCCTGTAGTTCCAGCTACTTGGAAGGCTGAGGCGGAAGGATCGCCGGAGCCCAGCGAGAGAGTGAGACTCCAACTCAAAAAAAAAAAAAAAAATTATGATGCTAAAGTTTATGTTGGGTATGTTTTACTACAATTAAAAAAAAAAGAAGAGAAAGCTAAGATGCAAAGAAGTAAACTGTTATGCTCCACATCTTCAGGTCTATAAATGGCAGAGTTTGGCCTAGAACTCATTGGCCTTGAACTCAGACAGGTTGGGGTCAGAGGCCCTGCTCTTCCCTGTAAACCAGCAGAGCATGCTCATAGCCTGCACTCACATCTGCCAGTCAGTGCTAGTTGTGTGAATGAACCAAGATACTAGTGCACAAAATACGTCATGCATGACTATGCAGTTCACTGGAGCACACTAGCCAAATCTCAACTTGACCCTTGACAAGGCTGTCTGTGAGCCCGCCTTTTTTTGGAGTTGAAATCTCACTCTGTCACCCAGGATGTAGTGCAAGGGCATGCTCACAGCCCCCGCAGCCTTGACCTGCTGGGCTCAGGTGGCCCTTCAGCCTCAGCCCTCCAAGTAGCTGGAACTACAGGCGTGCACCACCATGCCTGGCTAATATTGGGGTTTATTATAGAGATGAGGTCTCCCCAAGTTGCCCAGGTTGGTCTCGAACCCGGAGCTCAGGCAATCCTCTTGCCTCAGTCTTCCAAAATATGGGATTACAGGCTTGAGCCACCATGCCTGGCTATGCCCACCTTTGACTTCTTCACCTTTTCCCTTCCCACCCACCTCCAGGTGTGACTCAGACCTACGGTCTCCCTGCACTGGCAAGCTCCTATGTCCCTCCCTTTTATTTTCCCTTTATCTTAAGCTCACCTTTCATATTCCCTGCATGCTTAATTTTGGATGGATAGAAGCCATGGTGGAGTCCACAGCATTTCCAATACATTTTTGGCAATTTGTATTAGTTGTTCCTCTAGTTATAGTTTCTTACCAAGGGCTCTGTCACAGCATAACACTGTTCTAAGCTGCTTTGTCATTATCTTTAACATTCCATATAAACCTGTCTTCTAAATTTTATTGCATACACTTAACAAAAGAGCGTGATCTTAAACTTGCTATTTCCCTGCGTAGTTAACAGAGAACAGTGGACACATGGGCATACAATAAACACTTGTGTAATGAATGTCTTCCTAACAGGTGGCCTAGGGTGTAGCCAAGATAATGGCAATGGTTTATGACTTGGAAACTGAGACACATTAAGAGTGTTTATCCAAAAAGGTGTAAACAGATTTCTCTAGAAAAGTAAATAAACTAGAATCATAATAACACAACAATATCGATTGAGTCAATTAAAAAATATGTATGAGCATCTGTATAAAGAGAAGCACCTTTAAAAGATCCTAGGGGATTTATCAATCAATGTCATTTTCACAATTGGTCTCTAAGCCTGAGAAGCTCATACAGGGTTCAGAAAGAATGAACATATTGTTAGTCTTGCAATTGTACTTGGTGTCAAATGACAATGTCATCCATCAAGAAAGTTCTGTGGTAACTTGAAGCCAAACTGCTCAAGTCTTATGCACAGAAGTTTTTTGGAATTGTGATTACATTTAGAGCCTCAAAGCCATGCTTTTAAAGGATGACTCTGGTTCATTGGTATACTCACTTCATGTTCATCAAGTAAAACACAGCAACCTATGAAATGAAGAGTTTTTATTCCCAGTAGTTCACATAAAAAAAATGAAATTTCTTATTAGATATATTCAGGAGTTTACCCTCCATCGCGTGGAGATTTTCAAAAGTCAAAGTAATTGAAGTATATCAGAATAACTTGGATAGCCCCGATTGGAATGGGAAACGACATCCCTTGGAAACCCCCCAAAAAGGAGGTGCAGAGTCTGGGGCAGATGTCAGGTCCTCAGGGGACCCTGCCTCCAATGTCCAGGTACATAGTGATAACAAACCCCACCTAACCCAGCCTAGGCCTGCATCAGAGGAGAGGGTTGTGAGGAGTGGGACATGCTGGCTATTCCAAGGTGCACATCTGGAGCAGAGTCTCAACCAGGAGCACAAAGGAAGCAAGGAGCACCATAGTTCTAAATAGACTCCTTCCCGTCAGTCAAGCACTTGCCCTGACTTTTCTGGGAACATCAGGCTGCTTCTCATCAGCAGCGAGGGTGGGCCCAGATGCTGCTGAGATTAAGCAGAGCTCTTTGGAGTTGGCAATTCATGTCATTGGCTTCAGGAGACACACCTGAGTTTCTGATCTTCCAGGAAGGGCCTGTGTTGAGATGAGTGTGGTAATGAACATATTTGGGAAGACAAATCCCAGGCTCACATTGTGCTAACAGGTACAGATGGGTACCTGCAGGAACCAGCAATGCAGAAAACGGACTCGGGCCCTTATTTTGTAGACCCTGATGTGAGGTCTGGGAAAGTGAGGGCTCCTTAACACTGGCCAAAAGGAAATGAAAATCAAAGTTTGACCCAAAGGACAACGTTGTTTCCATCTTACTTAGCATCAAGAATCTATTAGCTGTGTAAAAAACATATTAAAAAAGAGATATTGTTGTGTTTGGGAGAGCTGCTAAAGAAATTATTTAATTTCAGTTAAAAAAAATCAAATGTTGTGTAAAGCCAAAACCTCTTCCAATGAAGTACATCTTCTTTGTAGATATTCAGAAAAGGTGACAAATAAAAAAAGAAATTATTCTATAGTTCATAAATAAGAAATACACACTAGAGTCCTACATAATTTGAGCCATCTTTGATCTATTTTTATCTCTGCTTTGGCGCTCAAGAGAAACTCACAAGGAGAAAAGAATGATTCAATAAAAAGCAGTATCCTCACGGGAGTATAATCAAATAAAACTTAGTTGAGAAACTGGTTTTGTAGTCTCCTAAATACAAAGCATGCAATGAACTTACCAGGTCTTTAGCATAACTGTGAATATGAATGGGGACTTCAGAGTTAACCCAAGATTATGTAGATAGTTTAAGCTTTATTCAAGGAAAAATTTCAAATGGATTTTGAAATATCTTCATAAAAAAGGGCTGTAAAGAGATTAATGGTATTTTCAAACAATCCAACATTGCAGATTTGAAATATCTTGCTTTGGTTTATTGTCTTTAAAATTACTCACAACAATATGCACTTAGGTATCTAGAACAGAATTATCAAAATCCTTTGGTACTGATAACCTCATCCTTCCTATATTATTTAGAAACAGTAATTTATCTTGAAAATTACATACTGCATGCCATAAGATTGCTTTTCTAAGTCGTACTTTTTCTGAGCTTTAAGCAATATTGTGCAGCTCAGTTTCAGATACCAAAATGAGTCTATCAAATTGGCATCCTAGATTCTCCTTAGTGCAACAGTTCCTTTGTCTTAAAGCCCTAAGTGCTCACCTCAAAGTTTTTGTTATCAAATAGTTGGTACAATTCTGACTGGGAAGTGTGTGTGAGATGAGGATTCCAGAATGACTCACAAACTCTAAATACATAATGAGTAGACCAAGGGAAAGATTCTTTTGCTAATTATCAATAATCTCAGACAGCTAGAATTGGGAGGGGAATGAATAATTCCGACATTGTGTGGTTTTAAAGAATAAACTTTTAGACTCAGTTCAGCCTCACATGCCAAGTATCCATTACTCAGCAGACACAAAACGTCGCATGGCCTGTGTTTGTGATTTTGGGAAGTCTCCCGCCCTGCTTTCAGACCCTGGGACCTCTCTTCTCTCACTTTCTGAGAGCAAGGAAGGATTCACTCCAATGTGGATACAGCAGCATTTTGGTGGCAGAAGCAGCTCATTTACTTATTTATTTATTGATTTATTTTGAGTTGCAGTCTTACTCTGTCACCCGGGCTGGAGTGCAGTGGCATGCTCACGGACACCGCAGCCTTGACCTGCTGAGTTCAGGTGATCCCTCCCCCTCAGCCTTCCCAGAAGCTGGAACTACAGGCATGTACCACCACATCCAGCTAATTTTTTGATTTATTTTAGAGATGAGGTCTTGTCAAGTTGCCTAGGCTGGTCTTGAACCCCCGGACTAAAGCAGTCCTCTTGCCTCCACCTCCCAAAGTGCTGGATTCACAGCCGTGAGCCACTGTGCCTGGCTAGCAGCTCACTTCCAAATGAGTTCAAAAGACTGGGTCCCTTAGAGCTGGGTATTGTGGACCTACAAGGTTGCAGGGCATCAGACCTCCAGCAATGAGCACTGTACTCTAAACACTACAAAGTGGGATTTTTCTGGAATCTGACACCTCTTTCACAGAAGAGTGGTAGAATCCTAACAATTTTTCTAACCACATATATAACACCACTCATTTTATCAGCCACTATATGTCTCCAGCATCCCTTTTGCCAATGAGCAAACCCAATAGTATAAATTTTGGTACCAGCTGGGCACAGTGCTCACACCTGTAACCCCAGCATGCTGAAAGGCCATGGCAGGAGGATTACTTGCTCAGGAGTTCGAGACTAGCCTGGACAACATAGCAAACTGTTTTCTCTGCAAAAAAAGAAAACAAATTATCCAGGCGCGGTGTAATCAATCCCAGTTACTTGAGAGGCTGAGGAAGAAAGATCACTTGAGCCTAAGACTTTAGGGTTGCAGTGAGCCACTATACTCCAGTCTGGGCAACAGGGTGAGACCTCTTCTCTTAAAAAAAGAATAAATAAAAATAAATAAATTTGGTACCAGTTGTTGAAGGGCCCAGATACCTAGTTTAAGGACTCTTGACTGGGGCTTTTTAACTGCTAATCATCCAAGCCTAGGGTTAACTCGCAAACACATACATACAGCAGCACCCTGTTTACAATGAAGTGTCTTTAATGTAAATTACGTTACAGACAATATAACCCATGGCTATCTCTTCTGTGAGCAATGGAAATAAGGTCCCGAAGACATAACCATCATTACAGGATTGGAAGTGGTGGAAAGTGTTGATGCCCTGTTGGAACTGACGGTTCTGACTTTACAAAAGGAGTCTAATCCAGTGTGGCCAGGCAAGGGCGGCAGGGGTGGGGTGGG
>NW_007246222.1:564533-569060 GCF_000164805.1 Carlito syrichta | reverse complement strand
GGCTGATGCAAGTGTTTCCAAAAAAAGCAAGCCTGGCCAAGGAACATGGGAATAGGGCCATGGCGACATGTCAAGTGTAGGGACAAAAGCAAGCAGGAAGGAACTAAACAAAGGACTCTATGTCAGTGAGGGACGGAGTGGGGGAGGGGAAGGAACCCTGCTCCCGCCTCCCACGGTGAAATCTAAAAGATGGCAGAGCCACTACCATGGGAAGTTTTTACTATAAGGTAGCAAAAATTAATTATCAAAATGGGGCAGCTCAAGAAAAAATAAAGGCGGAAATACAAACTACTCACAGATAACATTCACCTTTCTGATATATGATTTTCCAGCCTTCTTTTCTATGAATGGTTTACAGCGGATGTACTGCACATAGAAATTTATATTCTGCCCTCTTCACCAAACACTACAATTACTGACAGTTAGCAATGATTTTGATCATTGATTTGGCCTGTCTGCCAAGTAAAGTCTGGTAACATTATTACAAGACACACTAACTGGTGTGAGTACTATATAATACACTCCCACACTGTTCCTGCAGCTGCTGAGCATGCAGCCCTCAGATAACACCCAGCTGTCAGACCCTTTGGGGGATGGCCCAAGGTCAGCCTGAGACAGCCTACATCTCAGTTGGCTGTGAGCACAGAAAGGCTCAGACCCCTCCTTGTCCCCGCAAGGGATCTCCCAGCTCCCGGGTTTCCTACAAGTCAACTGAGGCCTTGGTTGTGATTGCACCACAGCCCAGCTTCTCCCTCTGCCAGTCCTGCAGGCTTCCCTTCCCTCCCTTGCTTTCTCCTGCCTCCCCACACTGACCTCAAGAGCACCCTCAGTAAGTCCCTTGCACTCTGCTTCTCTCAATAGCAGAGTCAGCTTCCAAGGGAACTTGGATAACATTTATTAGAAACATAAAATATTTCATCTCCCACTGTTTATGAGAAATATTCTTCAAGCCGATATCAATTTCAAAATTTTAAAATACTCTCTTAATCAAAAGGATATTAAAGACCTTTGAACTATAAAGCAATATTTTTACTGAGCTATTGAGCACCTACTCTAGGTCATCCACCTTGCCAGGGACTGACAATACATGAATAAAGCAGGCACAGTCCTTGAACTGTAGATTCTATAGAGATTGTGTGTGTGTGTGTGTGTGTGTGTGTGTGTGTGTGTGTGTGTGTAGTATTGTGTGGTATGCGTGTTGAGTGTGTTGTGTAGTGTATGTGTGTTGTGTGGTGTATGTGTGTTGTGTTGTGTGTATGTTGTGGTATGTGTGTCTGTGTGTATGTTGGGATGAGCTGTCTATAGAGACCGGAACATAGACAGTCTCTTTAAAATATATGAAATTGGTGAAATCAACAGAAAGAAAACTGCCCTATAAAAGATTTTGTTGTATTATTTCAAATTATTTCAATAGGTTCAAAAAAAATCAAGAAGGGGCTTGGATAAAATGGACATCTGCTAGCTCAGGAAATAAACTTTAATCAATATTTTATTGAATACATTTTTACATGATCAAGGAAGGATGAGGATCAAATGCCACAGCAAGAGACTTCCTACAACCACCAAAGAAGGGTTGCTTGTTTCTCCACAAATGGGAAGAAGGAAGGGGGAGGTGCGATAGAGTTTGAAGTAGTCACTTTGCATAAAAGAAGCATGCAATTCAGAGGAGAAGGTGAAATTATGTTAGCAATTAATGCCTCTTTATGAAATAATAAAGCAATTAGTGGAAACTTGAACACCAGCCACTGATACTCCCAGGAAGTGGCAGCCCCAGGGAGCTGAGAAGGAGAAAGGTGGAAATGCAAGTTCACAAAGACACTCACTCCAGGCTAAGAGGAGTCAAGAGGTGCTCATATTCATATGCATAAGGGGTCAACCATCTTCAAAACCATTGAATTTACATTAATTCTTGTATCACATGCAAGGCTTCCATTGCAAATATTCAAGCATATGTTCTAGAAAACAACAGGATACTATGTGTTTCTATTTCTGAGTCATCAGTTCATGGCCCTCAACAGTCCCTGAAGTCCTAAGGGGACTGACCTCATGACTCCCTCCACCTAGGTGGGACTGGGGAACCAAGAGCCGTCCAAAAAAGAAAATGTTCTCCCAGCAGACTTCATTGGAAATTATACACAAAAGTCACCTGAATCTCAGGCAGCAAGCACCCTTTAGCCCTGACCATGGCTCAGGCATCCAGCATGAGCCAGCAGACACGGAATAGCACAACCCTAGCTAAGCCTAATACCCAGAACAACTCTTCCCTTCCATGATGGCCCACGATGCTTCCAGTCCCTGGCAAAGGGTTCCTCCCAACATCAGCACCCTCACCTAAGGCAGCTCCACCTCTTAGGCTTCATGGAGGCATCAGTTTTTAAAATCAGGGGATCGCTCAGGACATTTTTCTCAAACCCTGATGTATATTTAAATATGACCTCAGACTCTTGCTAAAATGAAGATTCTGACCTAGGAGTTCTGGGGTAAACTTGAGATTCTGCATGTCTAACAAGATCCTGATATCAATGTTCATAGGCCCAGGACCTCACTTTAGGGTGCCAGGGCTTAGGGAGCTAGATTATAATGAGGAGACTTGGACATGGCTTTGGGGAGCATCCTGACTTCACACTGCCGGCAGGAATGATGCATCACAGCACACGGGCTTCTGTACAGTAGCAGACTTTATAGGATTATGTCATGCAAAGAGTTTGTCCCTTACTCCCCAAATAATAATATTTAAAAAGATTTTCTTTTTCTTTTTTTTTTTGAGTTGGTGTCTCACTCTGTTGCCCAGAATAGAGTGCAGTGGCACACTCCTGGCCACTGTAGCCTCAACCTGCTGGGCTCAGGCGATCCTTCCACCTCAGCCTTCCAAGTAGCCGGAACTATAGGCATGCACTACCTCGCCCGGTTAATTTTTGATTTATTGTAGAGACAGGGTCTCGCCAAGTTGCCCCGGCTGGTCTCGAACCTGCGGGCTCAGGCAATCCATTCACCTTGGCCTTCCAAAGTGCTGGGATTACAGGCTGAGCCAAGTGTTTGACAGTAATGGGAAACTGTCAGGGGAGGAGGGGTGGGATTGGCAGTTGTGGGAAACTGCTAGGGGAGGGAGGGGCATACCTCATCAACAAGGGTACCTGCATAATCAATGTTTGTATACCTAACCCTGAATTGTACCCCACATCCTTATACTACTACTATTACTACTATTACTACTGCTAATAATAATAATAATAATAATAAAGAATCCATCCTTTTCTTCTCAAATGGCAGGAATATAAAAACAACTTCTCTCCACTTTTATATTGTTTATATCTTGTAAGCCATTTTCACCTTCCTTAGTTAATATGATGAGTAGAAATATCTTGTAGAAAAATGGAAAACCCCAAGATTAGTAAATAACCACTGATCTCCACAGTTTTCCCAGCTTGTGACAGACTAAAGTCTCATTTTCTTGAAGGGAAACTGGGAAACAGTGTAGCTCCTAGGGATGGGAGACAGAAAACCTGGGGCTGATTCTCTGTGGCGGGGTCTGGTGACATCTATTAAAAATCTGAATCTCTAGTGCCTTGTTCGAAAATGGGAGTGATGCCTCCGTCTTTAGGTGGTTGTCATCTGCATAAAATGAACTGAAGTATGGGAGCTGTCTGTGAGCTAAATGTTCCAAGAAACATGTAAGGTAGCTTTTCCTCAAAGACTTTTCTGACAGCGCATTCTCTCTGCTCTAACTTTTTTTCTGGAGTGAGCTTAGATGAGGATTAAGCACTTGAGAAATATTTCTTATGGAAAATTCACTCATGTGCGCTAAATTAGAATGTAAAAGGAATTCTAATAAAATGATTCACTTTCTCACTCTATTCAAAATATGCTGCCTCTTGTCAAAGAAACAGTCTGTACTACGTACGGTGTAAAATATGCTTCTCAATACTCCCCAATAATGTATATCACACTCTCTTATGGCTGTTAGCAGTATGGGATATTTTCTTCTCAAGTTTGTTTGTTTTCTGTATGTAATTTTTCTCTCTAAAGGTAATATCATGCTAAGTGTGAGATTTCTTGACTTGCTTTCTTTACTTTCTGTTATAACAAGAACATCTTTTATAAGTGCTATAAGATGCAGAATTTTCCATGTTTATTTCTTAAGTATTTATAGATTGAAGGAAAACTGCATTGGAGGAAAAATAGCATTACTCCATCTGTAATCACACAGAATCTTATTAAGAATATGGTATTTTCATGCTTGACATATTTTAGGAAAATGGAATCTGTAAAATATGAAAAAGTGCAGTAAGAAAATTATTCAATTAGTAAATATATAAAAGGATTGACTTACAAAGATCTTTTTTTCCCCCATGGTATTATAAGCATGAGGTCAAGACCTACTAAGTTTAAGAACTACATCTGCCACTTACTATTAATCAGGTGTCTTAAAAAACTATCATGAACTCTATAGTTTTAAAATTTATTTTAAGCCGGCCTTGGTGGCTCAGCCTGTAATCCCGTGCCTTTGGGAGGCTGAGGTGAGTGGAT
>NW_007246222.1:530375-564446 GCF_000164805.1 Carlito syrichta | reverse complement strand
AAAAAAAAAAAAAATTATTTTAATAGAGATGGGGGTCTCATTAGGTTTTCCAGGCTGGTCTCAAACTCTTGGGCTCACGTGATCCTCCCAAGTGTTGGGATTACAGGGATGAGCTCCTGTGCCTGGCCCTTTCTTAAACTCACTGACCTTCCATTTTCTCATCTATAAAACAGAGTTAAAAACAGAACTTTCCTCATCTATAAGACAAGGCTAAAACTAGAGCTAAGCTCAAAGGCTTGTTAGAGAATTAAATGCAATTCTATACATAAAGTGCTTAGAAGAACACTTGATCCATAGTAAGTGCTCAGTAAATATTAGTTCTTATTGTTTTAAAATACATTTAATAAGTTAAAACAGTCATTCTGAAAATATCATTGCAAGACCCGCATTCACCTGGGAACCTAGACATACAAATTCTCAGGCTCCCTCCAAGATCAGTTGCTTCGGAAGCCAGAGGGGTAGGTAGAGGGGAGACAGCAATGAGTCATTCATCACCCCTCCAAGTCTGCTGTACACCTAAGTTTGCAAATCACTGACATTAAAGCAGAATATACCGATGACTCTTTTTATAGCTGTAAGTTCCCAATGGGGTTTCAGCTTCGTTTTGTGTGTGTGTGTGTGTGTGTGTGTGTGTGTGTGTGTGTGTGTGTGTGTGTCTACATATATATATATATTTTGTTGTTGTTGTTGTTGTTGTTGTTGTTGGACTCTCACTCTGTCACCCAGGCTGGAGGGTAGTGGCACGCTCACGGCCACCACAGCCTCGACCTGCTGGGCTCAGGCGATCCTTCCACTTCAGCCTTCCAAGTAGCTGGAACTATAGGCATGCCCCAATATGCCCGGCTAAATTTTTTATTTATTGTAGTGATGAGGTCTCACCAAGTTGCCCAGGCTGGTCTTGAACCTGCGGACTCAGGCAATCCTCTCACCTCAGCCTCTCAAAGTGCTGGGATTATAGGCGTGAGCCACCACACCTGGCTTGTTTTGTGTATTAATTAAATTGCTTAATTGGGGAAAGTCTGGTTAACAACTATAAAGCACTACTTAGAGAGGATTCCGCCATCTTTAATGTTATGATCCTTAATTTTTATGATTCTTAGACAACCTGAAACAAAATCATTCTTCTGATTAATAAATTATATATCTGAAAAAATAATTGAAATTATTCTTTTTTATCACTATAACGCCATACAAAACTAAGAAGAGAAATTAGCATTAGAAATCTAATTTTAAAAACATTATGGAGTTGAATAGAATTTATATACATTGTGCAACTCATAGTTTTTAAAATCTGTTCATCCTTAGATACTGGGGGATTCTTCTGAATTGGGCATTAGTTTTCTACAGACATAAACAGTCACCTTAAAATTTTGATTTTTTTTTCTTTCTGCTTTGACATGGAACAGAAAAGCAATGACAAAATAACAAAGATACTCAAACTTAGGTTGGTAAATGGACATTCTTGCATGGTGGGATTCAGAAGCAAGCTACTCTTCCCAAGAGCAGGAAAGCAGCATAGATTTTTAAAACATAGTACTAGCTTCAGTAAAAAAGGATTATGAAAAGGATATTTTAACATCCCCTATGAAAATAAAATAAAACGGTTTAAAATATCTATTCATAAAGTATTTTATAAATGTTTCTTCATTATATTCTCCTAGAAAATAATAATATACAATGTGGAATTGTAAGTGCTACCTTTGAACTCATTAATCCCCAATTTAAGATTCTCCACAATCACCTACAATTTCTAGAGTGCTCTGAAGCAACTCAAGAGCTTGTCTACCCTTTTGGTGGATTCACTGGGGACTCAACCTCAAGAATCTCTTCCTGCAGGAGTACCACTTAGGTGGTTCTCCCTTCTCATACTGTTCACTCCAAACAGCAAAACAGCATTGAGTCCACAAACCAACCACTGGGACTGGCTGATTGATTCCACAGGAATGAGGCAGACTTAGGTGCACATTTATTATAGTAGTTTAGATGTCAAGATTTTCTTCTAACACAAAGTTGGGGAAAGGAAGAAAAGCTGTTGATGGCTGGGCTCGGCGGCTCAGCCTGTAATCCTAGCATTTTAGGAGGCTGAGGCGAGTGGATTGCCTGAGTCCCAGGGTTTGAGACCAGTCTGGGCAAATTGGTGAGACCTCATCTTTACAATAAATTAAAAAAAAAAAATTAGCCGGGCGTGGTAGCACATGCCTGTAGTTCCGGCTATTTGGAAGGCTGAGACGGAAGGATTGCCAGAGGCCAGCAGGCTGACACTGGAGTGACCGTGAGCGTGCCACTGCATTCCAGGCTGGGCGACGGAGTGAGGCCCCAACTCAAAAAAAAAAAAAAAAAAAAGAAGGGAAAGTGGTTGAATCTTTGCAGGTCTCTGAGCACAGCTTTCAAACCTAGGCCTTTTATATTATAATTTGCCACAAACAAGCAATGTCCATCAGACAGAAGCATCGCTATCACTGGAACTCATTTCAACACTTTCAATAAACCAATAGTTTGCTCATTCAATCAGTGGCCACTAGGCTTAATAGTATTCTTAGCATATCAAAGTAAGGCATGCTATATGAACAGGGCCAAAAATGATTTATTATAATATATTTTTTCTGATCTTAATTCCTAAGATTAATTGCTGCTGTTGTTTCGGCTGCTTCTGCTATTTTCATAACAATTTCTTGTTGCCCAGAAATCCAGTAACATGACAATTGAGCAACTCTATTTACTCTATATATTCCATCATTACTCAATGACTTTTTACTTGAGCTACAGATGCTTAATGAAGAGAAATGTAAGTAATCTATTTCTTGGTGTCTTGTTAGCTATTTTTTGTGGAGAGCTTTTTCCTAATCAGACTGCCTGGGAAGACTTAGGCTGATGCTTTCTGCTTTGTAAAGTTCTCCAACAATTCACAGGAAGTCATTTTTAATGACAAAGTTCTCATAAGCAATTCTCAATGGTTTTCCAGTAGACTAATACAATTTTTCACCTGGCTTTCTATAATAAGAGTTAAATGAAATCAACAAGAGCTAGACCTAATTCTTATAAAAATGAGGTATAGTCTGCATACTCAATTGCTTTTCATGTTAATCAAAATTATTGCTTTTAATAGGAATGACTGCTCCCCAGTTGCTTGGGGTACACTTAAGGTCAATTTGACTCACAAGCGTGCAGTGCTCACAGGTGTTCTATATTCAGGCTGTGGCGGTGGGGGGGCAAAGGTGAAAATACCAGAAGCCCGCTCTTCAAGTGCTTCCCAAGGCAGATGTGAGACACGAGATTCTGGAAACATGACATAAACGTGAAAAGTGTTCTTTGATTGAACATTACACAGACTGACTATAACTTGGTGAGACCTCGTCTCTACAATAAATAAAAAAATTAGCCAGGTGAGGTGGTGCGTGCCTGTAGTTCCAGCTACTTGGAAGACTGAGGCAGAAGGATTGCCTGAGCTCAGCAGGTCGAGGCTGCAGTGGCCATGAGCATGCCACAGCACTCCAGCCTTGGTGACAGAGTAAGACTCTGACTCAATAAATAAATAAATAAATAAATAAATAAAAGAATACATCCACATCTGAATTCCTGGTAATTGGTGCCTGAAGGAAGAAATTGCCCATCTCTGAAGCTCTTGGCTCAGCCCATGGGCTGCCTTACTGCTTCAGTCTCATAAATATTTCCCACAACCCACTGATGCTGCGAAGCTCTCAGTCCTAAATCTCTCTCTCCTGCCAAGTCTCTCTTGAAGACAGTTTTAAGTCACCAATATAGTTACTGACCCCATGTTTCTTGTCACCAGGCTGTGGAGTACGTTTCAGCCTGAGGGATGCACCCCTGTATCTTCAAACCCTCTTACTCCTTGTAAGTGCTTAACCCTTGTTTCCAGGAGGAGTAGAGTCAATGGCCATGACCATGACCTGGTATCATCCCACCCATGTTGAAATCCCAATGTAATTTTTCTTACTGGTTTAACCCCTCCTGATAATGGAAATAACCACAGTTTACCTCCGGTACAAGAGTTAAATAAGTTAACTCATCAGTAAGTGCTTCGAACAGGCTGGGGTTCAATGACTATCAGCTGTTACTGTTATTATTTCAAGGTGAAAAATGCTGTCAACTAGGCTCTTGTATGTAGATCAGGACCTATCCTTTTACAGAGATACCATGGACCATGCAAAACCCCAGGCTGTTGGTCTGATCCAAAGGTCAGGGTACAAGGGCGGTGGATGCCATCAGGTAAGGACAGAGGGTACTTCAGAATACAAAGCAGAGGCTGGGGTGCTTGGCTGCACATTAGATTCACCCGGGGATCCCTGGGGATCCCTCAGTTCCTCACCAGAGCAATTGATTCAGACTCCCTGATGCTGGGGTCAGGCATGAGGGGTTTAAAAACTTCCCAGGTGATTCTAATAGCATAGTCAGGGAGCTATCAAGGTATAACACTCTTGAACCACCACTTAAATATTATGTTTAGAAGTTGGATAAAAGTCTGGGATAAAAGTAAATAATTATAAGCCGGGCTCGGTGGCTCAGCCTGTAATCCCGCGCCTTTGGGAGGCTGAGGTGAGTGGATTGCCTTAGCCTGCGGGTTCGAGACCCGCCTGGGCAGCAAGACCTCATCTCTACAATAAATCAAAAAAAAAAACAGCTGGGCGTGGTAGCACATGCCTGTAATTCCAGCTACTTGGAAGGCTGAGAAGGAAGGATCGCCGGAGCCCAGCAGGTTGAGGCTGCGGTGGCCGGAAGCGGCCACTGCACTCCAGTCTGGGAGACAGAGTGAGACTCCAACTCAAAAAAAAAAAAAAAAGTAAATAATTATAAAGAAATGTCATTCAGAGTAAGAGTTCTTTTCCAAGGTGGTCATCATTCCAATTAGGAAAGTATCACCATTTCTGTTTCTTTTATTTGCTCACCTGTAGGCACCCCCATAAAAGGACATCAGTGGATAAAACACATTTCCTAAAGAAACTGAAACTTAGTGATGAGAGTTACTAAGGGGAAAGTGTTAACTAAGCTGCTGGTCTTAGAGAATCACAAACACTTGAACTTACATTTTTCTGTTAAAAAAACTATAGATAAAGAACAGAAATCATTTTCTTATCTGGGCACAGGAAACATTTGGATAGGACACCTAAACTGCATTGATTATATTATTTGCCCACAGTAAACGTTTCTCAGGGCATATGACTCCAAATGAACATCAGGCCCCAGTAGTCTATGTTCTATATGACACAAGCCACATTTCTCAACTCATTTTTCATACTGCCCCCAAACAAGTCTTTCTGACTTTTGCTTCAAATTGCTTTCCCTACCCTGTGCTGTTTTACCACCAAAGATATACTGTATACCTGTTTGCGTATTGTGGCCTTTGGAGGATTACAAACCACTATGATATCTAATGTTTACTTTCTTCCCCAATACAACACAGTTTTTGTCTCCCTGGGGACATCATGGCCCCCTTCCTGTTGAGAATGCACACTATAACTTAATGGTTCTATCAGCCATGAGCATGGGCTGTGGGAGTTCATTTTGAAGACAACCCAAGAGTACACCCTCAAGTCTCAAAGTGAGCAAATATAATCAATAATGTATTCTGCCAAATGTTAACCCCTAACTCACCTTATATCATGCTGCAGTGACTTACTGCCTGTTCAGACAAATCAATTGTTTTTTGAGCAAAGGTAAAAATATGGATAATTATATAATAAAGAGTGACTTTACTTATTCTTTATATCAAATACCTTTTAAACTAATCATCCATATTTTCCTGCTCATTTTCTTGGTAAACTCTTAGAGTGAGAATTCTGAGAATTAGCTTTGGTTGGTTTTCAAGAAAATGATTTGATGACTACAACTGCAACATTAGTTGGTGATATGATGGAATATAATGCAGCCATAAAGGAGGACAACATTATGAACTTCACAGTAACTTGGATGGACTCAGAGGCTATAATACTGAGTGATCTATCACAGAAACAAAGAACTGAGTATCACATGTTCTTACTCATAAGCAGACCCTGAACAACTATCATAATACTATAAGAAAGGGATTGGCAGTAGTGGGAAATTGTTAGGGAAGGGGGGCACACCATATCAACAAGGGTACCTGCATAATAAACATTTGTATACCTAACCCTGAATTGTACCCAACATATTTAAAATAAAACAATTAAAAATAGCTATAATCTAAAATATAAATGATATATCATTTTATTCTAATAAAAAAGATACTAATATTAAAAAAATAAGTTGGTGATATATAGCAGCCAGTAGTGCAAAATATTTTATTACTAACTATAATGACTTTCATTCACATAGTGCTTTACCACTTGAAAATTTGTTCATGCACATTCTTATTTAAGGAATGGGAAGGTGGTGATGCATGTATTTAACAGTATACTTGAGAAGGCATATAAAACAGTCAAGTTATTATAATTGTACTTTTATAAGAAAGTAAAAGAAAGCAAAAGGTCACTATACCCTCTTAATTCAGGCAATTTTTCAATAAATGTAAGATAGTGACTTCCATTTTCACCCTGAAGTTCTCTATCAATCAAGCTCCATGCCACTTCTTGATAATCACAAAGCCTTGATAACGCATCGTGCTATCTCTGCTTTATGTGAATCCTGCAAAGCCAACAGCACCAGGAAAGGGAAGCCACACTTTTGTGGAAGAGAGAGGTGGAGAGAGGGAGGGCTTTCTCTGAAATTCATTTCTGAATTCTACTACTCTTCTTTTGTTGATGTTGTGTCTTTACAGCAAAATCTCAAGATATGCAAGATACATATGGGCAATGGATTTCCTGCCATCAGTTAAACATGCATACCTCTTCTAACTGTGATCTCAGAGCAACAAATGAGACTGCAAGTAAGAGAATTCAACTGCAGTTCAAATCATTTCATGCTTTTCAGGTCTAGCTTTGAAAATTACTCAGGGACAGCCAATTTGGGCAGGGTCCTCTCATCATTTTCTATGGAGATGAAGTCTGCAAATATTTCAGGCTCTGCAATGGTTCTTTAGGTTGAAATACAGCAGGAGCTGATCAGAAGGCTTATGGCAGTGTGCTTTCTACTCAAAGTAAGCATTTCTCCATATGTACCGGTATTCCTTGATTATAAGGTAGACTCCTCAAGGGGTTCAGAGCATAAGATTTTTTTCTAACTTAATACAGGTACCTACAAATAAAAACTAGCCCAATACGGTTTATATAATTCAGGTTTGTGACAACTAGATAGTTTGATGGCTTTTAGTTGTTTGTTTTGTCACATTTTATCCACTAATTGATGAAACAATGGATGATGTCAACAACCGCCATTTAAACTATAAGTACGTACAGAAGCAACTGGAACACGGATGACATGCATACCCTAACACGGAACACGGATGACATACATACCCTAACAGCTAAATCTAAACATAAATGAGAGTCACAGGTGCTTCAAAATAGAAGAGTCCTTACTCATGTGTGTTTAATGCCCTGTTTGCATTACTTAGGATGCTCTCCTTAATGAAGTTCAGTCATTTAGTTCAAAGTGGTTCTGAGTCAGTAGGACTGACTCCCTTGCACATGCAGAAGAAAAGATCTATCTTTGTTGGAAAGCCAAACCTTAAATTCAGGTCTCAGAAAATTTCTACAAATGAGTTCCAAGGAACATAAACCCATAATGAGAAATCTTACACACATGAGAAAGTAAGCCTCTATGAGCAGGCTTGTATTAAAAACAAAACTAGGAGAATCAAATTAAAGGAGACTGAAGATGGCAAAATTCTTAGATTCAGAAAAAAATATGAAAAAGCATATTTAATATGTTTAAAAATATAAAGCTGACTTTGAAATTAAAATGAAGAAGAGATCATCCAATATTCCAAAGCAGATTGGAATAAGAACAAATTGAACTTCCAGAGATGAAAAACAGAACTTACATTGGCATATTAGAAACAGCTTAATAAACACTGATGTGCTGCTGACAGGACTGGAAAACGATACAACCAATTTGGGAAATGACTGGCAGTTTATTAAAAGGTTAAGTATATACATGCCATATGACTCAGCCACACCACATGTAAGTAGTTACACTCCAAAAAAAGAAAGATTACATCATACGAACACTTGTATACAAGACTTGTTCACAGTAACTTCATGTGTAAATTGAAAAAACTAAAAACAACTTAAATATACCTCAAAGGGTCAGTGAATATGCAAACTGTGGTACATCCGCACAGTGGAATACTACTCAGCATCAAAAAGTAATGAACTATTGATATATGCAACAACTAACATCAAATCGTTCTTTCTGATGAAAACCACTTAGTAAATCAGCAGTTAAAAGGAATGAGCTGAACTAGATGAAATGAGTCTTATAAAAAGCTACATTAAACACAGAATGACCCAGCAATTCTACTTGTAGCAATAATCCCAAGAGAAACGCAAACATGTGTCTACAGAAAAACTTGTACATGAATGTTCATAGCAGCATTATTCATAATATCCAAAAAGTGGAAACAGCTCAAATGTCCAACAATTGACTGATGAATAAAAAGTATAATTTATTCATACAATGGAATATTAGTTAGCAATGAAGAACAAATAAAGTACTTGTATTTGGTGCAACATTGATGAAATCTTGAGAATATTATGCTAGTGAAAGAAGTCAATAACAAAAGACAACACATTGAGAATGATTCCATTTAAATGAACTGTCCAGAAGGGATACAGAGAGACAAAAATTCTAGGGCTGGAAAAGATTGGGGGTTTCTTTTGAGGAGATGAAAATGTTTTAAAATTAATGTGGTGACAGTTGCAAGATTCTGTGGATATATTTAAAAAAATCAAATTTTACACTTAGATGGCTGAACTCCATAGCATATGGATTATACCTCAATAAAACTGTTATTTTTTAAAACCTGCACCAGCTCTTTTAATGATAAAGATTAATGGAATTCCATTAACATAAAAAGATCACCTACTCTCTTCTACCTCTTACCAATATAAAAAGATAAAACAAAAATGATAAAACTTTAATAGAAGATGTAATACATTTTCACAGATTACTCACAGAAAAACCCTAAAGGAATCTACAAACAAATTACTAGAATTAGAAAGTTTAGGAAGTTTGCTTGTTATCAGATTACTATAAAAAGTCAATTGCACTTCTATATAAAAAAAATTCTTAGAAGATGCCGTGTATAAAAAAATTTTTTTAAAAAGAGAGAAGATATTTCCAAGAGCAATAAAAATGAATGAAATAATGAAACAAAGAACAATGGAAAAATTTTAAGGAACAATGGAAATAAATGAAACAATGGAATGGAAATAAATGAAACAATGGAATGGAAATAAATGAAACAAAGAACAATGCAAAAATTTTAAGGAACAGTGTCTAAATTTCACTGAAAAATATACAAAAAGAACTAAACAAGTGAACATCAAGTTCATGAATGAGAATACTCAAAATCATAACGATGTAATTCTCTCCCAATTTCCCAGAAATAGACCATACACGTGTGAAAACGTGACCAAAGACAAAGATGGCATTGCAACCTATGAGACAAATGACAGTCTACTCAATAGTAGGTATTAGGACAGTCAGTTATTTACATGAAAAAAAAAAACACCAAAAAAAATTTATACATCCTGACTCACCAAAAAAAAAAATCCAATCATGAGTGAATTAAAGACTTTAATGTAAAAAGATATAGCTTTACAATTAATAGAATAAATCATAGGAAATTGTTTTAATGTTTTATTCTTAAACTTTTTAATGATTTCTTAAACAAAACTCAAAAAAAGCATCAATCATAAAGAAAATAGACAGGTCAACTTAACAACATTAAAATTAAGCACTTCTGTCCATCAAGGGACACCAAGTGAAATAACATGCCACAAGCTGGGAGAACATGGTTGTCACACATTCAACTCACAGAAGATTAGTATTGGACTATATTGAGAATTAAAATAACTAAGATAAAAGACAAATTACCAAAAAAAAAAAAAAAGTGCTACAGACACGAACAGTCATTCAACAGAATACACATGAATAACTAATAAGTGCATAAGAAGTTCTAATTGCGCAGAAATCAAAGAAATGCAAACTTCAAACTCACCAGATTTGCAACAACAGCAACAAAATAATTGCCAACGAGAATGTAAATTTGTACAACTTCTTTTGTAAGTCCTTTGGCATAATGGAGAGAAGTTGAAGATGTTCCAATCCTATGACACAGTCATTTCTTTTCTGTGCACGCCCAAGGGAACCACTTGCACGCCTACTCCAAGAGACTCATATGACAATGTCCTTAGCCATATGCTTACAGAAGCAAAACCTGCAAACTCTGCAAATGTTCTTGGGAGAAAGTTTAAATGCCCTGTGGCACAGTCACAAGATGGAGTGGGAGGCATCAGAAATTTAAAAAAAAAAAGAAAGAAAGAAAGAAAAGAAAAATTCAAGAACTCCCAGCACCCACGCCACCAAGAGTAAATCTGGGTAGAGTTCAGTAAAGAAAAAAAAAAAAAGCAAGTTGCAAAGAAGACATAACATATTTATGTAAAAATTTAAAAAAAAGGCAAACCAAGGAATATTTCACTTATCAGGAGACACACATGTGAGAATATGGAAAGAGTTTCAAAGGTACAAATAAACACAAAATTTGGGAAAGTATTTATCTTTGATACAGTGGGAGAGAGGCAGTGAGGGAGGGGCAGAAAGGAGCTTCGAAGTTACTGGTCAAATTCAACTTCTTCAGCAGAGTTGCCATAGTTTTCAAAACCATGAACATAAAAATACTGCATATTTGCAACTGCATATGTCATAGACTTCATTATATTATGTATGCCACTATCTTACAATTTAAGATTTGTTTCTGAAAATTATATTCGTATAGCATAATCTCAAATTATCTTCACTTTATTATTTATTTATTTATTTATTTTTTGAGTTGGAGTTTCACTCTGTCACCCAGACTGGAGTGCAGTGGCACGCTCCTGGCCACCACAGCCTCGACCTGCTGGGCTCCGGCGATCCTTCCACCTCAGCTTTCCAAGGAGCTGGAACTACAGGCATGCGCTACCACGCCCGGCTAAATTTTGATTTATTGTAGAGATAAGGTCTCGCCAAGTTGCCCAGGTGGGTCTCGAACCTGTGGACTCAGGCAATCCACTTGCCTCGGCCTCCCAAAGTGCTGGGATTACCAGCTGAGCCACTGAGCCCAGCCTTCCACTTTATACTTAAAGTACTATTAATAAATATCTTTTAGTCTACCATTTAGTTCACTATAATAGACTACTTTTATTTGTAAGTATCTTATCATTGTGTCCAATTATCATCTCGGATATTTATTTAGTGTGTACTTTTCTGACTTAAAATATACCAATTTCTATCTGGAAATAATGAGGCCAGTTAAATCTTCTGTGAAAAATAGCAAATCCAATCCTCTGATAGAACAACCATTAGTTCCTTTATATTTTATTTTCTAAAATTCCCTTACCTTAAAATTTCCAATATGTCTTAAAGTCCTTTAAATATTCTAGAGAGCTTTATTTATTCATTAGTTTATTATTCTTTGTTTTAGTCAAAATTAAAATTCTGATTAATTTTCCCCTTCTAGAATGCTAGTTCATAAGCCAAACATAATAACTGTTCAAAACAATCAGGTTTAAGCTTATAATACATCTCTGTATCTCTACCCCAAAAAGTTGCTTAAATAGAAATTCAATGCCCTCCTTTGAATTCTGATCTGGCACTTATTTTATCTTTGTATTAAGTGGTCTATTGTGCACATGAAATTTAGCCTGATACACATTTTGTTACAGATACTTAGGAGAACAGTTTTAACAAGGACAAAATCTTATTAGGATCCTAGCTAAGTACAGTAACATCCTTAAGGTAGAAGTAAGCCTGTGGGTGGCTTGATGGCAGGCAATTTGTTTTGCTTTTCCAAATCTATATTCCCAGAGTCTATAACATTGTGTGACACATAGTAAGTACATCCACAATTCATGTGTTGAATGAACATGTGAATAAATGGATGAATGAGTTCTTGCAGAGAATGCCACAACTCATGCTCCCATACATTTGTTATTGTTTAGTTGACCCCAGCACCCATGCACCTGGCCATGGGCAGACTCTAGATTTTCCATGCAAATCCTGAAGGATGCATTAATTTCCATAGTCCCTCAAACACCCAGAAACTTTTTTTAAAAAAGACTAACAACTCCAATATTTAGGTAACATTAAGGATTCTATTTCAGTATTAAATTGTTTGGTAAAATTCTATTTACCAAAATTCTTTTCAACAGAATAGTTTTTAGAGAAGGTTACAAGGGAATTAAATGAAGCTTATAAGTAGCAGAAAATAGACCTCAAAATTGCAGTGACCTTGAGCAACTATCTACCTGAGGGCAAATATAACTTTCATGCTGATGAGACGGTATCCCAGACAGTGGGATATCTCCATGCATCATGACTACGTTATGACGCACGTATTAGTCATGCATTAATTTAAGAACATCACTGCACTGTGATGTTCCCTGGCAGAAAATAGCAATATCTACAATACTCCATATTTAGTTAATTTGATAGCATCATAATCACCAAAGAAGAAAAGACATAAATAAAAAATATATCTCTGTGAAAACTAGGTTATTTCCTATTTGTGCATGTGACAATAATCATAATATTTATAGACATTTATTATTATTATTATTATTATTTTTTGAGTTGGAGTCTCACTCTGTCACTCAGGCTGGAGGGCAGTGGCACCCTCCTGGCCACTGCAGCCTCGACCTGCTGGGTTCCAGCGATCCTTCTGCCTCAGCCTTACAAGTAGCCGGAGTTACAGGTGCACACTACCACACCCAGCTAATTTTTGATTTATTGTAGAGATGAGATCTCACCAAGTTGCCCGGGTGGACTGGGATTACAGGCTGAGCCATGGAACCTGGCCTAATTAATTATTTAAGAAGAGGAACACCCCACATGAATGGAATACGTTCTCAGTGACAAACATGCTGATTGTTGCGAAACACTTCCACATTAATCTTTATAACAAACTTCTAAAGTAAGTATTAGCCTCTCCAATTTACAGATAGGTAAATAGAGTTTTCAGAGGAGCACTGTATGTCTAAACTGAACACGGTTACTAATACACAGAGCTGAGATTCAACTCCTGAAGTCTATAGTTCCAAATGCCATTGTCTTCACCACCACCCTAAGTTACCTCTTTAAATTAGAGCTTCAGTATTTGTTGAGCATTTATGGTTTGACAAGCAATACATGAATCCCAAAATACAGAATTAAACTCTTTTTTACCTTAAATGAGGCATGTCAAAATGACAATGACTTCTCAACAGGTAGATAACCATGATTCACACATTAGGGAGAGAAGGTTAATTGCTAAATCTGGCATAAGGTTGGCGGTCAAGTCCTTGGATGGATCTTTCCAATAAAATCTTGTGGAGTATCACATTCTCAAATAAGTGCACAAGACTAAGTAACAACGTGTGACAATTTTTAAACTTCCTCAGCTATTGAGGTACTAAACAAACAGATGTTTGAGAAGGCTGGGGCTTATGAATACAGTTTTACTGTCAACCAATTAGGCGACATCCTCGCTGCCTGCTGCTAATGCAGCAATCTCCTAAATTTAAAATTCTATGATAGTTTCTCCTGGATAAAAGGGAATTAGTATACATTCACATAGGATGATTTTTTTTTTAAATCAAAAGGTTCTTGTTGAAAATGGGTAGTGGTTATGAGAAAAGTTAACCTCACAGTATTGGTTTAGCCTACCAAATATTTAAAACAATTTTTAAAAAAGTAAAGAACAGTATCCCAGTCCTACCCTGTGACCTGTCACACAAGTGAGTTTTCAGATCTGCTCAACTTTAACTCCGATGCCTCTAGAAGAGCTCACTAACTGAGTTGAGTTTTGATGACCTATCTCCTGGACAAAGGCTACTATCTCTAATTTGTGCTGCTGAGCAGCCTCCATGGTGTCCATCCATTCTCTCGGATGTTCTATTGTCTAGTCATCAAAATACAAAGCCTCTAGCTTGTCCTACATTATGGACATGCTCAGTCTCCATCCTGACTCAACACAAGTCTACTCCACGGACTCTGTATTCCAACCACACAGATTCCAGATAGAGCCTAGTCTTTCTGACTTTGTGCTTTTTATCTGAGCCAAACTTTTCTCCACTTCTTTCTCTGCTGGTGTTTTACAGCCTTGTCATAGAAACCATCCATGGCACTACTTCTTGTTTTCTTCACAGAACCAACATATTTCTTTTTTTTTTTTTTTGAGTTGGAATCTCACTCTGTTGCCCAGACTAGAGTGCAGTGGCCACTCCCGGCCACCGCAGCCTCAATCTGCTGGGCTCCGGTGATCCTTCACCTCAGCCTTCCAAGTAGCCGGAATTACAGGCATGCGCTACCACGCCTAGCTGATTTTTTGATTTATTGTAGAGATGAGGTCTCGCTGCCCAGGCGGGTCTCGAACCCACGGGCTCAAGCAATCCACTCACCTCAGCCTCCCAAAGGCGCGGGATTACAGGCTGAGCCACCGAGCCCGGCTCCAACATATTTCATCATGTTTTACCTGTGTACGTGCCTCTCTCTGTATTTGACAGTAAACCCTGAAGTGCAAGGGTCACATCCTATTCATCTTTGAAGCACAAGTTCTTCATAACATTTTGCGCCCTTTGAAGTACTTCATAAGCATATTCTTTCTCTCTCTTCTTTTTTTCTTTTGAGTGGGAGTCTCACTCCGTCGCCCAGGCTGGAGTGCAGTGGCATGCTGCTTACGGCCACTGCAGCCTTGACCTGCTGGGCTCAGGAGATCCTTCCACCTCAGCCTACCAAGTAGCTGCAACTACAGGTGCACACTACCAGGCCTGGCTAATTTTTTTGATTTATTGTAGAGACAAGGTCTCACCAAGTTACCCAGGCTGGTCTTGAACCCCTGGGCTCATGCAATCCTCTTGCTTCGGCCTCCCAAAGTGCTGGGGTTACAGGCTTGAGTCACCGCACCCAGCTACCATATTCTCTTTTCATGGAATCATTATTTATTAGAAAGCCCACTCTAAGTGATCTCTATCTGTGAAACACTCTGTTCTAGTTTGATCATCTAAGGCAGTTTATAATATACTTACAAACTTCATTTATTTATTTATTTGAGTTGGAGTCTCACTCCGTCGCCCAGGCTGGAGTGCACTGGCTCGCTCATGGCTCAGGTGATCCTTCTGCTTCAGTCTTCCAAGTAGCTGGAACTACAGGTGCATGCCACCATGCCCGGCTAATTGTTTAATTTACTGTAGAGATGAGGTCTCGCTAAGTTGCCCAGTTTGGTCTCAAACCCCTGGACTCAGGCAATCCTCCTGTCTTGGCCTCCCAAAGTGCTGGAATTACAGGCGTGAGCCACCACACCTGGCCACAAACTTCTTTTAAACTGTGTTTAACCTATTATAAAGCTCATGCCTTGACCTAGCAGGAGACTCCTATATTAAAAAACAGTATATAAAAATGTAAAGAATCTACTTTTCTTTATTAAAAATAATTGTTCTATTTTAGATTTAAGGGGTGCATATGCAGGCTTGTTCTATGGGTATCTTGCCTGTTGGTGAGGTTTGGGTTTCCATTGAGCCAGTCACCCGGGTAAGCACAGTACCCCAGGGGTGATTTTTTTCAACCCTTACCCCCATCCCTTCCTCCTTCCTTAGGAGTTCCCAGAGTGTGTTATTCCTCTTCTCATGTTTAAGTGGATTTAGTATTTAGCTTCCACTTATAAGTGAGAACATGTGGTATTTAGATTTCTGTTTCTGTGATAATTCACTTAGAATAATGGTCTCCAGCTTTATCCATGTTGCTACAAAGGACACAATTTTATTCTTTTTTTATGGTTGTGTACTATTCCTTGGTGCATAGGTACCACATTTTCTTTATCCAATCTACTGCTGATGAGCACTTAAGTGGTTCCATGTTTTTGCTATTGTGGATAGTGCTGTGATAAACATATGAGTGCAGGTATCTTTTTGGTAGAGTGATTTATGTTCCTTTGGGTAGATACCCAGTTGTCAGATTGTTGGGTCAAATAGTAAATCTGTTTTTAAGTCTCTGAGAAATTTCTAAACTGCAGTCCAAAAGGGTTGACTAGCTTACATTCCCACTAAGAGTGTATGAGTCTTCCCTTTTCCCTGAAACCTTGTCAACATCTGTTGTTTCTTGACTTTTTAATAATAGCCACTCTGACTCACGTGAGATGACATTTTACTATGATTTTGAATAAAGAAGTGGGGCAACGGACATGAACAGGCATTAATCTGCTTTCCCTTGAAGCACCGAATCTTCTCATTACGTCATTGCTTTGATTTGTTCCTCAAGTTCAAGTAATGGTTCCATATTAAAATATTCAGATGGGCCAGGCTCGATGGCTCAGCCTATAATCCCAGCGCTTTGGGAGGCTGAGGTGAGTGGACTGCCTGAGCCCGCGCGTTCGAGACCCGCCTGGGCAACTTGGCAAGCCCTCATCTCTACAATAAATAAAAAATTAGTTGGAGGTGGTAGCATACACCTGTAGTTCTAGCTACTTGAAAGGCTGAGGTGGAAAGATCGCCGGAGCCCAGCAAGTTGAGGCTTCAGTGGCCGGGAGCAGCCAGCCACTGCACTCAAGTCTGGGTGACAGAGTGAGACTCCAACTCAAAAAAATAAAATAAAATAAAATATTCAGATGAAGATCACAAGAGAGAAGAGCTGGAACAAACTAAGGTGCTCACTGTTTCCTGTTTTACAGGCAAGAAAACTGAGGCCCAGAAACCTAAATGATTTGCCTCCCAAGTTGCACCTTGAATTTATTTCTGCCAAGACCATGATCTTCTCACAGTTACTACAACATTCTTTCTGCTACATCCTGCCCTTTTTTCCCTTCTTAACAATTTGAGCCCTTGGAAAAATATTCGTGGTATTCGGCAAGCTGCAGTCATCCCAATATTGATGACTGGAGCTCTTCCTCCTAAGTGCATCAAATGCTCATTGTGATTTTGTCAGCTGAACTAACACTGGTTTCCAATCCTCTCTAATGACCATAAAAAGAAAAGCAAGTATAAACATATAACTCGGTAAAAATCTTTTGGATTCTCAGCATCTGAACGGAGATAGGATGAACGTGAGGGACACACAAATGCCTTCATCAATAGATCCTTTTATTTCTAATCATATTTATATCCTTATCCATAGCAGGAAGAATGAGCATGCATATATTGGGCAATATATTCATCTCTTGCTGTTCGCTGTTTGAATAATATCTATTCAAAGAGTCACTGGCTTCTATATCCTAATGTATTGTGCGTGTCTCGTCATACATGTTAGCACTGCACTATCCCTCTTCCTTTTACTACCACACTGTATCAAAAGTTCTATCTTCAGTTCCAGCAAGTTGCCCTGTGTGAAAGGGAAATTGATCTAATTTTTCTTCCATTTCATCCTGTCAATTTCTATATGGCTGTCTAAATTATGAAGGAGACAAACATGATGCTATCGTGATCCATCTTTTTAGCCCATGGGGGAGGAATCATTTCATAATCTGTTGTACAAAAATTAGGAAAGAGACTTCAATGAAAAGACCTCTGTATATTTGTCAAGAAGGGAAGATATATATGATTCACTAGCAACAGCTGGCATGTGAGATGCTTTACTTGCATCTCCCACTTATTTATTATTATTGTTATTTTAAATATTTTTTTAGTTGGTGTTTCACTCTGTCACCCAGGCTGGAATGCAGTGGCATGATTACAGCTCACCACAGCCCTGAAGGTTCCGGTGATCCTTAGGTCTCAGCCTCCGAGTAAGTGGGACTATGGGTGCATATGACCATGCCTGGCTACATTTCTCATTTAATTTTTGCAAAATAACAACCTAATTGGTATATTGGCTATTTTGACTTAAAAACATTGAGGGTGTAGTTTTAGAAAGGGTGAGGTGTTTTTTTTTTTTCCTGTATGCAGAAAGAGATAAAGACTTTTCTGGAAGAGGCACCTTTTCCATTTCATGGTGAGAAAATAGCCCTTTTCACCAGAGACAGGGCATTGGAGGTTGCAATGGACCTGAATAAACATTCAAAGAAGCAATACTTATCTTCCCTCTGTTTTACACACTCCCAATATAATTTGGATGGTGTCCTCTTCAAATCTCAAGTTGAAATGCGATCTCCACTGTTGGAGGTGGGACCTAGTGGGAGGTGTTTGGTTCATGGGGATGGATCCCTCATGAATGGCTTGGTGCCATTCTCACGGTAATGAGTGAGTTCTTGCTCTGTTAGTGCACAAAAGAGGACAGTTGGTTGTTTAAAAGAGCTGGGACCTCATTGTCTCTCTTGGTTCTGCTCTCTCCAAGTGACATGCCTGCTCCCTCTCTGCCTTCTGCCATGATTGTAAGCTTTCTGAGGCCTCACCAGAAGCCCAGCAGATGCCAGTTGGCACCATGCAGACTCTTGAACCAAAAAACCTCTTTTCTATATAAATTACCCAGCCCCGGTTACTTCTTTATAACAATGCAAAACATACGAATACACCCCTATCTCCTATTGGCTCCCCTAGAAAATTTTACTGCCCCCAGCCTGATTTTGTCTTGTTGTTTCTTCCAAATTCATTGTTCTTTGTCTCAAAAGCATGAAAACATCTTGCTTTTGCTACTTCTTCGGATTTCATTCTCTTGTGAAGGTCCTCATGTATATGTAAAGTTATTAAAATGTGTGTACTTTCCTATTATTCGTCTGCCTGATGCCAGTTTGTTTTCCAGATCCAGGTAAAGAGCCCACTAAGTTCCAAATGGGAGGTTGGAGGTGATCTCTGGGTCCCCTGAAAGAGCATTACTCCATTTTTGTAGGTAAAAAAAAAAAAGAATGTCAGAGATATTAAGAATATTATCCAAGGCAAAGCTAAGCAGTACCATAAAAATATAAATGAAATTTAGCTATAATTTATGGAAGTACAAACTCTGTATTTCAGATCAATGAGTAAAAATAAAAAAACTCTAAGAATAGAACATATAAAAAATTTTCTGAACTAATTAAGTGTATAAATATTTTCAGTCCTCTACCAATCAGAATATTAAATTTCAAGATTCATTAGAATGTTTAACATCATTTCATAATACAATTTTCCTAAATAAAATTCAGTATATAGATGTAAAATGAATACATACTTTTTGGAATAAGATGACATTTTGGAAAGAAGCCAGGCTTCAAAATTGATAGAAAAGTATTACAATATAGTCACTGATATAAAAAGTTGTATCATTTTTGTAAGCATTAATTACTAGGTCATAATTATAAGCATTAAGTATTCAACCTTTTTAAGACCCTATATCAAATTCTTAGGACAGCTATTTATTATTCCCAAAGAAATTTAGAACAATGTGCTTAATATGATGACAGGCATTTTACAGACATAAATATTAGCACATTTTATCCATTGGCAATTTGCAAGAGACTATTGAACAGTTACAATTTAGAAATATTAAATAATTATGATAACATATACAATTAATCTCTTTACTTCATTTGCATAAAAATGAATCTCAGAAACATGCAGATGAAGAATCTCAAAATAGCAAGAAATATCACGGAGGATGGAGAGGGAAAGAAGCAAAAAATCCATTTAAAAATGTTTGCATCTCCAGGGTGAAAACAGACTGGAGACATTTGGATGATTGTTTACAACAAGACCCAAGATACTGTGTAAGACTGAGTGACAGCCTTGTGCTGTGACATTTTATTGCATCTGCTTAGGGAGTACAGAGGCCTGGGTTCAAAAATCAATGTCTAGACACTGCTGGATTTGGGGAAAGTACATTTTTTTCCTTTATATCTCAATGTTCTCATCTACAAAGTGAAAAAAAAAAAAGACAACTCACAGGGTTAACTGGAGGACATGATATCATCTATCTAAATTATATAATATTGTACCTGGCTTATCGAAATGGCTTAATAAATACTGTTGTTATTATTGTGTAAATTACTGTAATGACTATTGTTATCACTACTATCATTATCATCTTAGAATCAGAGTGAAAGTATGAAACTAAGTCGACCATAGTCCCACCCACAGAGTACATCAAGCCACTGCGCCTGGAACCCAGGGTGCCATATTAACAAGTAGACATTTTCATGAAAACTAACTAGAATGAATATTAAAATGCAATGTTATGATCTGGCAAAGTCAAAATAATATAAAATATTTTATGTATTTTATATATAACATATTAGTTATATGTTATATGTAAATATATAGTTATATGTTATATATAAAATACATATAAATATACAATACATATAAATATACATAGCCTATAGAAAGTTAAATAAGTAATATACAAAATAGATATATGTTCTAGAAGACATAAAGATGGAAATGTTTACAGATTAATAAGACTGGTGATTTTGCTCAGTAATGAGATAAGAACAGTAATAAAAGTACAGTATATTCATTTGTTCATTTATTCATTCAGTGTTGAATGAAGAGTTTATGTGTGTCGGCCACAGGTTTTGCAAATACTCATAGTCCCTGCCCCAGGGAAATTATTTATGGACCAACGGAGGAAACAGAGGAGAGACAGACACCGGCTCCTCGTGGCTGAGAAGGCTTAGTCATGCCTTACTGTGGGTGAGGAAAAGGCAGCAGCTCTAATTCAGGTTGTAAATTTTGCTTCAGGATGAGGAGATCAAAAGAATCTGGGGTACTATACAGACACGGTTCAGCATAGTGACCTTGGACCCTAGGCTAGATGAGAAAGGCTCAGAGAGTTGATGACAAGAAGAAAAGAGAGGTTTAAAGGAATAAGAGTTGTCCTGTTAAAGGAGCATGAGCTGACTCCTATTTCTAGAGGAGAAAGACAGTAGAAACCTGAGAAGAAATTTGATGGTGCTTGATTGGCATGGAGGTGAATTTTGAGGACCAGAAAGTATTCTAGAGTATCCCTACTAATTTATGAGGAAAAAAATACTACAATAGAAAATTTTAGAGGAAAAATTTCAGCATTAAGAGCAAACTACAAGAGGCTAAAAAGAAATTTTTTTTTCCTAAAGATAGATAACGTGAAAGATGTTAGTAAAGACAGGAGAAATAGTTCATAAAGGGACTTAAGATTTAGGAACATTGGCTGGGTGTGGTGGTTCAAGTCTGTAATCCCAGCACTTTGGAAGGCCAAGGTGAGGGGATTGCCAGAGTCCACGGGTTCGAGAACAGCCTGGGCCACTTGGTGAGACTTCAAATCTACAATAAATCAAACTTAGCCAGGTGTGGTAGCATGTGCCTGTTGTTCTAGTTACTTGGAAGGCTGAGGTGGAAGGATCGCCTGAGCCCAGCAGGTTGTCACTGGGGTGGCCATGAGCGTGCCACTGTACTGCAGCTTGGGCAACAGAGTGAGACTCTGACTCAAAAAAAAAAAGAATTAAGAATATTTTGGAGGGTATTTTCTACTCTGTAATTTAGATCGGGAGGAAACAAAGACAGAAAAACTTTTTTTAAAAAATTGGCAGTGCAGAAAAAGATCCAAAATATGTCTATAGTCCCTCTTTTTTTATCCCCCCTCCTGTTTCTCTAGTGAAACAGACATTCTAAAAGACTTTGGAAATGACGACCTCAGCGTAGTAGTCTGAAAACCAATTCAATAAACTAATTGTCTTGTTTACATAAATCAATACAACTTTGTGAGAGGAGTAACCATTTAGCCTCGTGAGAAATGATTATTTCTTAGCGTGAAAACTAACAGTTACTTTCTAAGTTTAAAATAAAAAAATTATATTTGCTTGAAAATAAAAGTCTTAAAAAAAAAAAGAAAAGAAATGATACAAAAGCTAACTTTTTTTTTTCCAGCTGGCAAGCACGTATTCACTGTGGTAAAGATCTAAAATCCTATAACCACGGGTGATTTTTGCCTTTTACTAAATGATTGTGTTCAACAATATATAAAAACATTATTTAAAAAAACTTAAAGGCAGATACTTCAATATTAAAGATGTCTGGTTTCCGAAAAGAAATACTTTGGCAGATTTATTACTTCTTTATTTTAAAAGAAGATATGTAACTATCTATTTGTTTAAATATCATATCCTGCAGAATAATGAAAAACGTAGAAAGTGTCTTACTTTGGGAAACAATCTTATTTATATATGATTTATTTCCTTAAAAATTCATTAATCATGCTTTTAAATAAATAAATTTCATTCTCACAAAACTAGGTGACTGATTAACTACGTTTCTTCACTAAATACGGTTAACTATCATAACCAGAAATCAGCACTTTCTCTAACATAAGTGTAACTATTTTTGTAGATATGGAAGAGATTTTTAGACTCTATTTAAAGAACTGTTGACATTTAAATTCACAAAGTTAGTTAATAAGGAAAATGACCTTTGATAACATTTATAACATTTATTCCTTTTGCATCCCACTCTCCAAAATATGGCAGACTTTGGTGGAAAGTTCTGTCTGCAAAAAATTCAGTAGTTCCTATGTGCGAAAGACAGAGAACCTCCTTATATGGAGCAAGCAAAATATATATATAATGTATATATATTTTTGGAAGGGTCAGAGTCTCACTCTGTCACTCTGTCACCCAGGCTGTAGTGCAGTGACACGAATCACAGCTACCATAGACTCGCCCTGCTGGGATCAGGTGATCCTTCTGCCTCAACCTCCCAAGTAGTTGGGACTACAGGCACACACCACCTTGCCTGGCTAATTTTTTTTTTTTTGTAGAGGCAAGGTCTCACCATGTTGCCTGGGCTGGTCTAGAACCCCTGGACTTAGGTAATCCTCTTGTTTCGTCCTCCCAAAGTGCTGAGTTTACAGACATGAACCACTACGGCCAGCTAAGTTTTTAAAAAAATTATTACATTCTACTCTTTTGAAAGAGGTGGCGCCAGTCTTATTACAAAAATCCTGAGACTAAAAGTGACTGCTTTATTTCGTTGTTTCTATTCTATCATCCTACTCCAGAGTCAAATAATTCCACTTCTCAGAATCAAAGTTACAGGAGTCCAAATGCATGCATACATGCTTGAAGCGTGAAGTAGTCTATATATAATTAACTTCTGAATGGAATACATGTTGTCATAGAATACTATTTATTTTCTCTCAAAAACTTTTATAACTCAGTTTGCTTTAATACATATATAATCTGACAAATTAAAAAGCATTGTATTCATTTTCTATTACTTCATAACCAATGACCACTAACAACACCCATGTTTTAACAAATAGTTTTATTAGTTTTGTGAAGTTTAGGCATGGCTGGATTCCCTGTTCAGGGTTTTACAAGGCTGTCATCAACATTTCTGCAGGATTATTTTCCTTTCTTCAGGTTCTGGGTATAATCTCCTCCCAAGTTCATTCAAACTGTCGGCTGAATTCAAAGCCTTTGGCTATAGGACTGAGGTACCAGTTTCCTCCTTGACTGTCAGTTCAGGAAACTTCTTAGTTCAGGAAACTGTAAGTTCAGGAAACTTAAATGACCAGCCACAAAGTCCCTTCCATCTTCAAATTTCTCTGGCTTCCAACTAAATTTCTGACTTCCTACGTCTCTCATCTCTCCATGCCCAGATTTACAGGTCTTGTGTGATTATGTCAGGCCTACTTAGATAAGCTTCCTTTCTCAAAGTCAACTGTTTCATAGAATATAACCTAAATACAGAACTGGACCGTTCATATTCACAGCCCCTGGATTTTCTAGGCTGTGAACATCAAGTGATGAGGGGAACCTTGCTGGACAACTTAGAATTCTGCTTACTTCAAGCAGCAGTCATTAATTTTCTTCCAGCGAATAGTCCTTGGGACCAGGCTGGGGATAAGTAAGTTATTTAAAAGACATGCATATCTGGGATCCCTTGATAAGCCAAGAGGGAACTGGCCTAGCTGAAAATTTCAAAGAACATTCAATTTTCACTAGTAAGGACATAGGATGCTGTCCAGGAACATAAACATTGGGAGGTGATTTCCAAATAAAACAGAGGAATGATTTCAGTCATGAACAAAGGAAGAGGTGATTGCCAGAAATCCACAGCGTGATTGTTTAGTTTCAGGAGAAATGTCTAATGGACAAATGGCACAAATGCCAAGACTACATTTTGAGAATTTTCATTTATCCTTCACTTAGTCAATTAATAAGCATTTACTGAGCATCATGATGCAGGGGCTACAGGACCAAACATGTCAAGGTCATGGTCTTGAAAAGGCACACAGTCTAGAAAAAGAGATATTCACAGAACCAGCTAATGCCAACATTTTGTCTGTGAGAAATATGCAGGTGCTGGGTGGGGTCAGATGGTCAGGATCAGGGTTGAGCTGTAGCTCAGAGTTAAAGAACGAGGGATTTGGGATCTGTGGGCTAGGTCCGGATCCCATCTCCTATGGGATCCCATTTCCTAGGCATACACTCACTGTCTTTGTGACTTGTCAAGTTAGTTAACATCTCAAGCCTTTTTCCTCAGCTACATAGAGTGAGAAGTCGTACCTTGCAGATGGTTTTGAGGACTAAGAAGGTAGCGTGTAATTGGTGTCTCCCCTAGCATGCCCTCTTTCTGGCTACCATTTAGTTTAGGCATCAATATGTATAACCATTGTGGAGGAGTCTGGAATTTCTAAGATACCCCAGGGGCAAGACTGACCAAGTGGAAGCCTCTGGGAAATATTTTCATATATATATTCATATCATAAATTATTAGTAATTAATAGACTATATATAACTGACTATATATATTTATGCATTGTAAAATGTATATAGATTATATATGCATATTTTTTGCATGCATACATGTGCTTGTGTATGAGAAGAGGGAGAGAGAGAAAAAGAGAAAAAGAGAGAGATTGAGAGAGAGCACGTGCACACATGTAAGTCCCTTCCCTCCTTTCCAGCTCTGCATGCTCATGGTTGAGACTGTGGTGTCTAGAGTTGAGACCACAATCTTACATCCATCAGGGAATGCCATGGGATTCATAGAGAGATTGACTTAGGGCTGTGGCACCATTGAGACACCCAAAGAACTCTGTCTACTTTCAGACTTCATATCACCTGAGGACAATAAATGTCTCTGTCAAGTCTAATATTCAATGCTTCTCCATGTATACAACGTACAGTGTCTTTAGCACAGTGCCTTAAACTGTGACCCCTTATACCAGTGGTCCTCAACCTTTTTGGGTCAGGAACTGGTTTCATGGAAGACAATTTTTCCAAGGATCTAAGGGGGAAATTTAGGGAGGTTTGGGGATGATTTAAGTGCATTACCTTTATTGTGCACTTTATTTCTATTATTACATTGTAATCTATAATGAAATAATTATAAAACTCACCATAAAAACAAAAGAGGTGTAGACAGAAGTGGTAAATAAAATAATGGGTGGGCCACGTGCAGACTAAAGTAAGTGTTGGATCCTGACTTAAAGTCTGCCACCAGATTTAGTTGTACAATTGAAGTACAGCAACTCAATTGCCACTCACTGATAGGGTTTGATATGGTCTGCAAGCAACTGATTTATTATGGTCTCTGTGTAGTCAAACCTCACTGTTAATTTTAGTCTGTATTTGCAGCCACTGCCTAGTGCTAGCTTCACCGCCTCAGCTCCACCTCAGATCAACAGGCATTAGATTCTCAAAGGACCATGCAACCTAGATCCCTCACACGTGAAGTTCACAGTAGGGTTTGTGCTCCTATGAGAATCTAATGCCAACACTGATATGACAGAATCTGGAGCTCAGGTGTTAATGTGAGCAATGGGAAGTGGCTATAAATACAGATGAAGCTTTGCTTACTTGTCCACTGGTGGAGGTAACCACATTAAAGAGTGAGAATGTTCTAGAAAGAAGGTCCTAGGCACTAAATATTCTAGAAACATGGTCATAGGCACTGAGATGAGAACATGTGGTGTATTCATGAAAATTCAAAGGTGGGGAAGGGCACTTTACAGACATGGTTCTGATTTATGTGTTCTGAAGATCTATCTCACAACATGTGGAGGATGGAATCGGGATGCCTGCAGGCAGAGGGATGAGTTAGAATGCTGTTACAGGCATGGCGAAGAATATGACAAGGGCAGTAACTCAGATGGGTCTCCAGGCAGGGCCCTCGACCTGGGAGAGGACTGGATGGCTCACTGGGCTGCCGGAAAAGAACTCATTGACAAGTCTGGGGTCTGAGGAATGGGACTTGGGGTGAGTGTGAGACACTCACAGCACTGGTCAGAGGGTAAGAAGGCTACTACCAAGAAGGACTTGATTATTACCCTAAATAAAGAGGAATTTGATCATGACCCTAAATAAAAAGCATCATCTGTATAATGTTCCTGCCCCAGGTCTGGATGGCTCTTGGGAACCAGGGAGAAGGTATGGAACAAAAATCTCCATAGGAAGGAAGAAGGATCCATCAGCTTGAAAAGGTTTGTCTGAAAACAGGTTCTAGGTGAGGAAATCCAAGACAAGAAGTAGGTAAAGCATGAAGTGAGCCTGTAACTCTATTAAAAAGCACCGATAATTTCTTTCCAGATGATTAAGAACTGGTCTGAATTCTGAAAACTCTGATGTGCATTTGGATGTTAAGAGTAGTACCACATGCATTCACTTATAAGCGGACCTTGAGCAATTATCGTAATACTATAAGAAAAGGATTGGCAGTAGCAGGAAACTGCCAGGTTGGGAGAGGGTGGGAATGGCAGTAGTGGGAATCTGCTGTGGAAGAAGGGGCACACCTCATCAACACAGGTACCTGCATAATGAACATTTGTATACCTAACCCTGAATTGTGCCCCACATCTTTAAAAAATAAAAAATAAGCTGGGCTCAGTGGCTCAGCCTGTAATCCCACGCCTTTGGGAGGCTGAGGTGAGTGAATTGCCTGAGCCCGCGGGTTTGAGACCCTACTGGGCAACTTGGCGAAACCTCATCTCTACAATAAATCAAAAACTAGCCAGGTGTCGTAGCGCGCGCCTGTAGTTCCAGTTACTTGGAAGGCTGAGCCGTAAGGATCGCCGGAGCACAGCAGGTTGAGGTTGCAGTGGTCGGGAGCGGCCACTGCACTCCAGTCTGGGCGACAGAGTGAGACTCCAACTCAAAAAATAAAAAAATTTAAAAAATTTAAAAAATAAAGTCTGTGAAGAGATTAAGGGATTACAGTGTTCCCATTCACAGCTAGTTATAACCTAGGTAGTTCAATGCAGAAGCCAATCTGCTGAAACAATAAATATTTACAGATCTCCCATCTTCCCAATTCCCAGCATTCTCTTGTAGTATTTGACAGATGGTACAAAGTTGACTGCTAAAAATGCACACTAATAACTTTTTTTCCCAGTAAGTTCAAATGTTATTGTGATTATCAGGAAAGAAATCTGAGGAACCAGATAGAATATTTCCTATTACTAAAACAGGCAGAGATAAAATCAAATTATATTTATTAGTAATTTCTCTGTTCTATACAAATATGTCTGAAAATATTATTTAATTTTATTTCATTTCCTCCAAAAAATTACCCAACCTAGTACCCAGTATCATTAAGCACCAGCTCCTTTAAAAAAAATTGTTGATATTCTATTTTTGTTTAAATATCCCTTTTGATGTGCAACCTAGGTTAGTCTATCACCTTTAATGAAGACTTGAATTTCAAAAGATGCATTTCTGAAGCTGAGCAAACAAGTAGGTTATGATCAAAAACAGAACAGCAGAGCTTTAGTTTTTCTCTAGTCAAATACCAGTAAGTTGTTCTTATTATAAAATGCAGATTCATGCAGAGGTTTCCAAAATACAAAATAATTAAGCTTGGTGGAGACCGACATTATGTATGACAAGGGAAATTATTAGGCAGTGTCATCTTTACTCAACACTATTATTTAAAACAGATTAAATACAGATTTGTTGATTTTTGTATCATGAGATGTGAGTTAGAGATATGAAACACAGAGTAAAGAACCAAAGATTACCATGGGATAATTTTTTGTCTATTTGGTGGTTTACTGGTATATTTTCTTCAAAACACTTTAGATCTACACAAATGAATCAACTCAAGATAAATCAAATTAAATGAGGAAAGAGGACAGGTTTCAAGAAGTTAACAGGCAATTCACAGATGCAACAAATGAAATGCACCAGTCCTAATGAAGACTAAACCGGTGTCATCCACTTTCAGTAACCAGGTGGTCTCTCTCTGTTGGGCTGCCTCTCTGTCATCACAAAGTCCTCCATTAGCAACAAGCCACTATAGCCAGAATTGCCTAGCGCCCCACATTGGATGTCATGAATTTGAGGCCACTTATTTCATGTTCTCAAGAGTAAGAGCCCAATTATGCACAGGGCGGTCAGAATCATTTGTGGTCCAATCAGGAACTGGGAATTGAGACACAGGCAACCCTACCCCATGACTCCCTAGACACGCACCTATCAGGGAGTGGAGGTGGATGAAACAATGTAAAAGGTGTACGGTGTGCAAAAATGTTACACAGAAAAATTAGGAATATGAATTGCAAAGGTAAACAGACAAAGAGTGAAACAACAGGCTTCAAGCCAACTAGATGTCAATTCAGTGCTGCATATGGACCTATAAAACCTGGCTTAGCTTCTCAGATGGTGTTCAGCTCTAACAGAAAGTTCTTCACATATCTACAACCACATGTAGTGAAGCAAATGTGTACTTACAAATATTCTCTTTCTCCTTCTCTTAGATTCACCACTTTCAACCCGTCAACCTTATGAAACTAGTTCTACGTGAACATGCTTCACTTTCCTCTGTCCTTATCCTTCTTGCTTTGGTTAATCTGGATGTCTAGAGAAGTCTGTGTTTAGCTTAAGACACCATGAGGCCGGGCATGGAGGCTCACGCCTATAATCCCAGCACTTTGGGAGGCCGAGGCGAGAGGATTGCCTGAGTCTCTGGGTTCCAGACCTGCGTGGGCAACTTGGCAAGACCTCATCTCTACACTAAATCAAAAAATTAGTCTGGCATGGTGGCACATGCCTGTAGTTCCAGCTACTTGAAAGGCTGAGGTGGAAGGATCACCTGAGCTCAGCAAGTCAAGGCTGTGGTGGCCATGAGCTGCCATTGCACTCCAGCTTGGGCGACAGAGTGAGACTCAAATTAAAAAAAAAAAAAAAAAAAGACACCATGATATACTCACTTGCAGTGACATACACCTTAGACATCTGAATGCAGAAGCAGATGCTTCCACATATTTAACTAGGCTTTTAATGGAAAATCATATTCCATCGTGTTGTCAACCCAGTCTAAAAACATAGGGTGCAATGATTCCCATAGAAAGAAAAAAAAAGATTACCACTGTTCAACAAAGAAAAGAATGATGCTAAAAGATTGATGGCATGTGACTTTAATAAGAAACAGTCCAAATACAAATTTACTCCTACAGTGATAAAATATTTTAGAGCAATGAACACAAAGATATTTTAATTCTTTTGTGGCAGCAGGCCGCAGGTATACAAGTCCACCAAACTCTGCTTTTGATTCTGCAGGGTGACTGTGAATCCCAGGACTAGCAATCCCTGCCCCACTTCCACCCATGAGAGGACCCATGGCAGGGTCTCACCAATGAACTGCAAGTGTTGTGATGCAATTGACAATGCAATTGAGGGTGGGGCCATGGGTCCCTCAAGATAGAAGGAGCCTGGGTCCTGAGTCACTATGTGGAGGGGAAGCAGCCCCCTTTTCTGCACCCCTGCCTCAGTCAGCTGCACTAGTGTGAAATAGACTGCTTATTGTGTTGGCACTGGATGCTGGAGCTGATTTGCCACAGCAGCCTTTGTTTCCTCTCTAAAAAATAGAGACTGCCAAAAACACATCATCAAACAAGATGAGAGGGAAGTACAATGAGTTTTTTTGTTTTGTTTTGTTTAACAGTCTTACTCTGTCACCCAGGCTAGAGTGCAGTGGCATGCTCACGGCCATCCCAGTGTTGACCCGCTGGGCTCCGGCAATCCTTCCGCCTCAGCCTTCCAAGTAGCCAGAACTACAGGCATGCACTACCATGCCTGGCTAATTTTTAAATTTATTGAGGTCTCACCAACTTGCTGGGGGTTGGTCTCGAACCGGCAGGCTCAGGCAATCCATTCGCCTTGGCCTCCCAAAGTGCTGGGATTACAGGCTTGACAATGAGTTGTTTTTTTTTTGAGTTGGAGTCTCACTCTGTCGCCCAGACTGGAGTGCAGTGGCCGCTCCTGGCCACCACAGCCTCGACCTGCTGGGCTCTGGTGATCCTTCCGCCTCAGCCTTCCAAGTAGCTAGAACTACAGGCGTGCGCTACCACGCCTGGCTCATTTTGATTTATTGTAGAGATGAGGTCTCGCCAAGTTGCCCAGGGGGGTCTCAAACCCGCAGGCTCAGGCAATCCACTCACTTCAGCCTCCCAAAGGCGCGGGACTACAGGTTGAGCCACCGAGCCTGGTTGACAATGAGTTTTGAAGAAATAGAATTTAACCTTATAGAGCTTCATTTATATCTTTTCACGCACACATCCACACACACTCACACACACTTACATTCTCAGATATACAAGCTTGGTTTTTAAGGAGAATAATTTTATTTTGTGGTCAAATGACTAAACGTTGTTTTTGTTTTATTTTTTAAACACATCATCTCAAACCAACCTGTAAATGAATAGTCACTTCTATTTATGAATATGAACATGACTATGAATATTTTTGCAAATGGGGAATTGTGTGCATGATTGATATTCAAGGGACGACTTTTTAACTTAGCATTATATGTAAGCAAACAATGTAGGTTTCACCAGAATGTTTTATACTTTAGGAACTTGAAACCCTGGGTCATTTAGAAAAAAAGAACCACACTGAAAGATTGTGACTTGGCACCTCCTTATGTCCAGCAAGTGGACTGAATGCAAGGGCCTCCCTTTGTGTAAAATCATGCGTGATCTGCATTCAGGGCAGGCACTGATTTTCTTCAAAGGGGTTCAAGGACAAATCAGGCCACTTTGACACTTTTTGAACATCTTAAATTGGGTCAGTTACAATTTCTCTCCAGTGTCAGACTGGATGTTCCGACACCACCGCCGGGTTTGAAAAGAGAAGCAAAACACCACGATTCACGCTCAGCGGCAACTCAAAGCACAAGCAAGGAAGGAACCCTTGGAAGCCAGTACCTGATACTGCTCATGCTGCCGGTCTCGGACCCAAGCTTGCATCGCTCCAGCTGGCTGGCCACGATCTGCCGTTCTGCCTCCAGCTCCCGGGTCAGCCTTTCAAACTGTAATTCCTGAAAGAGACCCACCGACAAGATCAATTCCATCATCTACATGAAAGGTGGAATCCAGACTAAAATGACAGGAGGGTCAAGGGGAAAAAACATGATTTTCCTAGATGCCAAGTTTGAGACACGGAGGGGTGAGCAGTAAACCCAGGATTTGAAGGGCTGGCAGACTGACTTGTGACACACTGTCTGGGAGACCCTGAGTATGTTATGTAGTCTAAGTGTCGGCATCATCATCTGTAAAATGGGTTTAAAATGCTTATTTTGTAAAATGGTGATAAGGATTAAATGGGATACTGTCACGAAAAATTAGCCAGCACTATCTTTGGCAGACTGCATCCAACAAATACTGACACTTCTGACACCAGAACTGTAGCATTTAATAAGGAAATCCTTAATTTTTATTATCATTTGGAGTATTGTGTTTGCAACCTATTGGCTTTCTAGCTGCACTGTGTACTAAGTTGCTGTTCATATTACTTACAAACCATAGATTAAAGAAAATAATGCTTGAAAGCCTATACTTTGGCAGGGCTCGGTGGCTCAGCCTATAATCTCAGTACTTTGGGAGGCAGAGGTGAGAGGATTGCCTGAGTCCATGGGTTCGAGACCAGCCCAGGCAACTTGGCTAGAACTCGTTTCTACAATAAATCAAACACTAGCTGGGTGTGATAGCGTGCGCCTATAGTTCCAACTACTTGGAGGGCTGAGGCGGAAGGATCGCTGGAGTTCAGTAGGTTGAGGTTGCGGTGGCTGGGAGCGTGCCACTGCACTCCAGTCTGGGCAACAGAGTGAGACTTCAACTAAAAATAAATAAATAAATAAATAAATAAATAAATAAATAAATAAATAAAAGCCTACACTTTTTTTTCTGCTTCAAATTGCAGCAGAATGGCAATGATGCAAATTCTATACACCCTAATTACTAAGTGTATAACCTTTCAGATATTTGATACGTCACCTTAAAAACAGTCAATGGAACCAATGGAAAATGCTTCTAAAATCCACTATTAAAATCTACATTAAAATCTACATTAAAATCCACTATTAAAATCTACATTAAATCCACTATTGAAAACTTTAATAACATGATTCAACCAGAACTTCAAAAATCTCAGCTATTTCAACTACAGGACTTTTGTGCCATATTTTAGAATTTATATTTTATTTTTCTACACACTCAGTTTTTTTCATAAGCATAATTACAGCAAATCATGTATGTAACTAGAAATGTCAGGAAAAGTTTTTTTTTATAATGTCACATTTAACTTCTTTTAAAAAATAAATTCTCTGCACAGTTACATTTTTGGAATGAGACAGGAATCTTTCTCATACTGAAAAACAGGTTAAGGGTCAGCTTTGGAGAACCAAAACTCAGAAGGTTGCAGGAATATATCTTTCCAGAAAAGAAAATTTTATTAACTTTCTACCCTGGGACACTCTTTTGTGAGATCTTTAAAGAGTAGGATCTGGTGTGTTCTCTCTCTCTATTTTAAAAAAAATACCCTGGCTCTTTTCCATAGAAGGAGATTATTATTTTTTTAATGTTGCTATTATTTTGGGAATCTAAAAAAGACACTTTGCAAATCAAATTTCTCTTTAAGGTGCTAAAACTCGAACTTCTGTTCTTACATACTCTGAAGGGCATCAAGTATTATTAGCAGGAAATTAATAACAAGACCTCTACCAAATGCATTTTGTGATCTGACCTCCCCATCTTCTTTCTTAAAGTTCCACTGCTTTTTTGTTTGTTTGTTAGGTAGTTCCTTTCCACAAAAGTATCCAAGTTCTAGAAGATTTTTCATTCCAAGGCTTTATAACATATATATATTTAGACTGGAAAATATAGTTTATTTAGAAAGTAAGTTAGAGAGAGAGTGAGGAGATTCACCTCCCCAAGGCAGGAGAGGGGGTCAAGCCAGGAAACATGGTGGCCATAGATCAAAGAGCCACGTGAACATACCAGAGTTTAACAAAGCAATGGCCAACATATCTTATCGTATCTTAAATCTGTCTGTGTAACAAAAGGCCTACTCATACATTTGAGTTGCCAACACCTTAAAAAACAATATATGAAGACCATTCAATCTCTTCACAGGTAGATGGTTATTTATTATTGGTAGGAGCTGAATTAATTTGCTGCCTGTTTTCCTGCTCTAGCAGTGCCACATGGTGAGGCAGTGCAGTGATCTGATTTAGAATTTCATAAACCTTGGGTTTTTGCTAGGACAGATGCTGTTGTCAGGCCTGCCTGCTTCGGGTGTGACCTCACCACAGTTTTACTTCCCGTCAGTCTTATGGTGGGTGGAAATATGGATGACTTCTTCATTTGTAAGCTGCCTTCTCAACATACAGTCAGGATTTCCAGGGCTCTTCATCTTTCTGTGTAGATCTGTATTTCCATATGGTTTTAACTTTTTGTGTGTAGAGGACCTTATAACTGTTCTTATAGTGAGATCTTGGGGTAAAGAAGTCTTTAGACCTGAAAGACCTTAAAAAGGTATTTATCTGGTCCTCAGTTTTGAAAGACTTTTGCTCCACTGTCCTCTCATTTGCATTGTTTCTAACCACAACAACAAAATTATAGTTATCCTTAACTCCATTTCTCTGTATATATAGTTTTTTTAATTTTAAGGTTTTAAGTTTTTCTCTTTATCACTGGCACTGGGCAATTTAATGATAATGTCTCTGGGTGTTGTTTTCTTCATGTTTTTTACACTGAGGGTCATTGAGATTCTTGGATCTCTGTATTTATAGATTCCATCAAAGCTGAATACTTTTTTTTTTTTTTGAGTTGGAGTCTTACTCTGTCGCCCAAACTGGAGTGCGG
>NW_007246222.1:525468-530355 GCF_000164805.1 Carlito syrichta | reverse complement strand
CACCTCAGCCTCCCAAAGGCGCGGGATTACAGGCTGAGCCACTGAGCCCGGCTAAAGCTGAATACTTTTAATCAATTATTTTTAAAAAAATATTTGTTTGCCACTGTCTCTCCTTCATTGACTCCAATTAAGTGCATATTAGGCCATATGGAATTGTCCCACAACTCGTGGATTCTATTTGATTTTTTTTATCTTTGTGTTTTATTTTGAGTAGTTTCTACTAGTGCTTTCAAGTTAACTAATATTTTCTTCTGCAGTGTTTAATTTACCATTAATCCCATCCAGTGTATTTTTATCACAGACTTTGATGAGCCAAACATCTTTAAAAGTTTCATCTGTATCTTTTTTATATCTTTCATGATTCTATTTAACTTTTTGAACATACAGAATGCACTTGATATTAACGGTTTTAATTTCTTATTTGCTAATTCTAACATCTGTGCCAGTTTCAGCTGATTGATTTTTCTCCTCAATATGGGTCATATTTCCTTTTCATCTGAACATGTGCTAATCTTTGAGCATAAACATTCTGAATTTTACCTTGTAGAGTCTGGCAATCTCTATATTCCTACAAATAGCTTCAACCCTGTTCTGGGGCACATTAAGTTACTTGCAAGCAATTTGATACTTTTGAGTTTTGCTTTTTAGAGTTGTTAGGGGAAACAGAACAGCATGTTGTCTTGGGCTAATTATGCTGCACTACCCAGGCAAGACCCTTCTGAGTACCCTACTCAATGTTCTGTGGATTATGGGGTCTCCCGGCTCAGCTGGTGGGTGCTAGCATATATCCCCGGCACGGTGAGAGTACTGGGAACCATGTCCTCCCATCCCTTCAGATGGTTCTTTCCCTGGCTTCTGATAGTTTCCTTACACAGAAGGGCCGTTCCATTCTCTGCTGAATATAAAAGGGACTCTGCAGATTGTCTGTCTGACATTTGGATTTGTGAACGCCTGCCATCTTTACTTCTCTGGATTCTCAGTGCTGTCTTGACTACTCAGGTTCTGCCTGGGTTCCTCTTTTCTGCATCATAATGAAGAAACTCTCTGGGTAGTAATTTCCTACCTCATCCCAAGCCAAGTGTCTAAGGCTTATAGGGAGGGCTGTTTTGGCCTGGGCAATCCACTGGAGCTGGGCACTCTCAAGGCCTAACCACCCTGCCTGGCATGGCATTGTGTCTGAAGTTGATAACAGAGTTTGTTATTGGGAACAAGAAGGGCTAGAAAGGAGGTTCTCAAATTTGAGACAACTGATTGATTTTTCAACTAAGAAGTGCTTTCTTTCCTTGGTACGGGCCATTCTTGTGGCTTAAAGTCATCTAGTGCAGACAGAGTATCTTCACAAGAGTGGATGAGTTTCTCTTGCACTGGAGGATACTTAAATTGTGATATGAGTGGAAAGATGATAGCATCCTTTCTTATATGTTTGGTGTTTGAGGGAAGACAGACCTTTCAGGACTGAATAAGACACTGAGTTTCTTAGAGAATTCAAAATGGAACAGCATTTAAGAAAGGGATGTTGCTGATAAGGGCAGGTGAGTACACAATAAATTAGTTGAAAAATTAAAAGTATGTGAATATATTTAGTAAAATACATAACACTGGTTTTAAATTAATATGTGGTATTAAATTAACTCAGTGAAGGCGAGACTATAAAGAAAGAATGATCTTTAAAGGCTATATAAATTTGGAGGATAGAAGAATAAATTTGGAGGATAGAAGAAACAATGGAAGCCAAGAAAATAAATAGAAGAATAATTTTGGGCAGAAAACCACGATTATGGCCTTCTCCTGGGAAGATACAATGGAGAGCCGTGATGCAAATCAGACTATAAAAAATGTAATGCAGAAACTGTCCAGACATTAGAATTTCGTGGGAATTTAGAGTAACTGGTGGTTCAGAGAGGACATCCTATGAGTAAAAAATATATATATTTTTTGTTTTGTTATTTTTTGTTTTGTTTTTAAGTTGGAGTCTCACTCCATCAACCAGGCTTGAGTGCAGTGGCATGCTCATGGCCACTCCAGTGTTGACCTGTTGGGCTCTGGCAATCCTTCTGCCTCAGCCTTCTAAGTAGCCGAAACTACAGGCATGCACTACCACGGCTGGCTAATTTTTAAAAAACTTATTGTAGAGACAAGGTCTCACCAAGTTGCCTGGGCTGGTCTTGAACCCATGGGCTCAGGCAATCCACTCTCCTTGGCCTCCCAAAGTGCTGGGATTACAGGCGATAAAAAAAGTTTTAAGAAAAAGCAAAGTAGTATCAGAGCGCCCAAATCTCCCCACTATGTGGAAATTAACTTACTTTAGAGATCATAAAAATTCACAAAAGTATCAGATATATGAGGCCAAAGTTTATTAAAATTTACACATAACCAGATTTAAATGGTTTTCCTCCTAGAATAGCACATTGTTGAGCCATATTATACATTAGGATTATTATAAGAAAAATTATCATACAGCTTTATAACTTTTTCCTAAAGATCCTAAACTAATGATTTATTTGGCTCAAAGAAATGGAGTTTACTAAATGTTTTTACGTGGATAAAAGCGTGTAAAATCTCTTGAGGGGATTTAGCTTACTCAGTATGAAAACAGAAATTAGAAAACTCGTGTTCCTAGTTTAGTTAATTCCTTCAACAAATATTGTATTTAACATTGTGGTATAGCTTTAGTTAGGATGGTATGAGTTAAATTTGAGGAAGCATTGTTAAATCTTAACAGTATTGAGGCTTCCTCACTGCTATGGTCTAAAGCCTATATCCACCACAAAATTCATATATAGAAATCCTAACCCCCAAGATGATGGTAATGGGAGTTGGACCCTTTGGGAAGTACTTAGATCATGAGGGTGGGGCCCTCATGAATAGGATTAGTATCCTTATAAAAAGGATGTAGGAAGCTTATTTGCCCCTTCTCTCTGACCCTCTCCTAGGTAGAAGAACACAGAGAGAAGGCCCCATCTGTGAATCAGGAAATGGGTCCTCACTAGACACCAATCTGCTGCACCATGATCTTGAACTTCCCAGTCTCCAGAACTGAAAAAAATAAGTTTCCGTCTCAACCTGCTGGGCTCAGGTGATCTTTCTGCCTCAGCCTTCCAAGTAGCTGGAACTACAGGTATGTGCCACCACGCCTGGCTAATTTTTTGACTTATTGTGGAGATGAGGTCTCACCACGTTGTCCAGGCAAGTCTAGAAAACCTGGACTCGGGCATTCCTCCTGCCTCAGCCTCCCAAAGTGCTGGGATTACAGTCTTGAGCCACTAATACTTCACTTTGAACATTCTCTTGTGATCCCTAAAGTCAAGAGCCTCTTAAAATCTCAACCCCTCCACAGAATAAACCTCTAGTCTTTACCAGGGTAGGGTAGGAAGTCTCGAGGTCCTAAATGATATCTAAATAAGTTTTCACTCAGTCTCTAACTCACTGCTGTACTTCATGTCCCGTGCACCTGCCCCCCACACCTTTGGGAAACTTTCCTGTGTAAATTGGTTACGTTTTGACTTACCACCCCTGCTTAGAACTCCGTTCTCTTGGGCGTGATGAGTCGTTTCCCACTTTGTCCATCTATCATATTTTAACAGCTCTAAGACACACATTTCTCACACTTTAATATCTCTAAGCTTACTAGATCTTGAATTGGGATGACTTACATTTGATAGTGGGTGACAGTTTATTGGAAATACTGTTGCTTTCTTCATAGTACTTGAAGTAATTTAAACAACTGATAGCTTCTCAAACTTGGTGAAACGATTCTTTACCCTCTCATTGTCTAGGTTTAGGAGGTTATAACCCTTTTAAAAAGTCTCACTGCCATTTTGGCAAGGAAGGAAGGGCTAACACAAGGGGTGCAATCCATTTTCTTTTGTCGGTGACCAGCACTGACCAAGGGTGGGTTAGGACCCGCACCAGAGAATCTGGACAGCGAGAAGACCACTCGGAGGCAGTTCTTCTGGGAACAGTCTGATCAGGACTGGAGCCGATTTTATTCAAACTTTTTCCAACTTATATAGCATTTTCTATACCCTTCAGCAGTGTGATAATCACTTGCTAGGGGCGTACAAGTTCTGTGCTTTACAAACCATGCATCACAAGACCATCACGAGACTTGCAAGTTTCGAGCAAACAATTCGAACTCCATGATGCCTGACGTGCTTCACAAAACTCACATCAAGGTCACAGGTGCACAATTTCAATTGTTCAAAATGTCTTCCATAGTGTCAATAAATCATTCATATTATACTCTTTGTTCTAAACCCTGATTAATACAAAAAACTTTTCTGAGTTAACTCTAGGTTCAATCCAAGTTCACTGACTCCAAATATTTTTAACGATTAATATTATCAACTTAACAGTATACTATAATCTATAAGTTTACTTAAATGACTTAGCTGTTAGTTATACTATTATCCTATTACGATTTAACGTAATGCCTTATAACTCAGTTAAAACTCATTCTTAAACTACCAAACTTTACTATAATTCATATGAGTTTCATATGTCTAAACTTTAATTTTTATATGATCTAGTGATTGGACTTTAATACTATGCTATATCCTATTAAGCTAATACCTTATCATTAAATCTTATAATTATCATTAACGTATGATTTTTAAAATCATAACACCATAATTCTCATTCTATTCTAGTAAAATGATGACTTTAACCCAAAACTTAAATATTTTTTCCTAGTATATTAATACATGGCTATATGTAAAATTTCCTATTGTCATATTAGAAGGAAAACAGCACCATTGGGAAAATTTCGGTATACAAATCAAAGGATCTTAAAATTGTCCTACAGGAATAGGAACTAAAGTCATAATCTGAGAAAAGGAAACTTAAAAGCTTAAACAAAACTTAAAAGTTTTCTATGAATGCTTATTA